>NC_030420.2:8412317-8484817 GCF_001660625.3 Ictalurus punctatus | reverse complement strand
CTTGGACCACTTTTGGTAGGTACTAACCACTGCATACCAGGAACACCCCCACAAGACCTGCCGTTTTGGAGATGCTCAGACCCAGTCGTTTAGCCATCACAATTGGGCCCTTGTCAAGGTCACTCAGATCCTACGCTTGCCCATTTTTCCTGCTTCCAGCACATCAACTTTGAGACCTGATTATTCACTTGCTGCGTAATATATCCTCAATAAGCTTATAAGCTTAACGTTTTGTTTTTTTTTTAAGACGTAAAAGTAAAATTGCTGTTATTTTAATTAGAATAATCAGTACATGTCTGCAACTAATTAAATATCAGAGTCACCAGATATATTTGCATCATGAAGATGATTATCCAGTATAAAAGTTACGTCCTAGGCGTATTCAGGTAAACATCCGGATAAGCAACAGCAGTTACCTTTTAAAGCTTAATGTTTAGTGATTAGTTCATTTTTGTAAATAAAACAAACTGACGTGGTTATGTTTTGTTTCTTAGAGGCGCTTCATGTTACCACTTTTGACTGGTGACTCTAAACAGATGTTGCACGGAGAATAAAGACATACACATGTTCATTCGTCAAAAACAGTCTGTTTTTGTATTTAAAAATTCATATATTATTAAAGCAACATATGTTATCTGTTACAGGGTTATTATAGTTTTAAAATTATTGCTAGTTTTTTATTTATTCCATTTTGTATTTTGGTTTTCAATTTCAGTTTTGTTTCAGTTAGTGTTAAAGGTGCATAAATAGTTTTGATTTCATTTTTAACTTTGGAAAATCATAAACCAAGTTAAAAATACTTAAATTATTTAAAAAATAAATAAATTAATTAATAAATTGGGGGGGGGGGGGGGGGGGGGATTAGCCTTGTTATATCTGCAGTGCCATTACATAATTTCCCTCTGCTTATCTATCTTACTATCTCCCCATCCATCCATCTGTCAAATCTATGTACCCGTCCATCTGTCTAATCTATCTATCTACCATCCATCCATCTGTCTAATCTATCTATTTATCCATCCATCTGTCTAATCTATCATCTGCCCATCCATCCATCTGTCTAATCTATCTATCTACCCATCCATCCATCCATCTGTCTAATCTATCCATCTACCCCTCCATCCATCTGTCCATCCATACATCTGTCTAATATATCCATCTACCCATCCATCCTTCTGTCTAATCTATCCATCTACCCATCTATCCATATGCCCATCCACAAGCATTTATGATCAAATGACTCATTAAAACAATTTCCACATGGGGATAATAACAGTCCAAGTTAATGGGCACTGTAACTGATTAAAACTTGTACACATTTCTGTGAAATTTTACATCCCGTTGTAGTACACAGTGTGAATGTGTCGTCCAGCTTGAACAACCTTGTTGTTGATAATAATGGGAACTATTAAAATTAAATTTGGCTAACATAACACAAGGCTGTTTTCCGCTAACTTGTTATATTGATAGTTATGGCTAAATTGCAATTAATTAGGTAGCTAGCTATATGTGGAGTGTCATTAGCTAGATTACACCATATTATTCTACTTGCTAGTTCTGATTATTATCTGCCATCTGGTCATTTATGATTTGGCAGCATTGATGGATCCACTCCGTTCAACCTCTGTTTTTAAGTGAGACCACGACATATTTAAAATACGAAAACGAAAGTTTTGTTTTCTGAAATTCTATTTAGTTTTTGTTCGTATCTCAGGTGGATGTTATAGTTGCAGTGTAGTTTTCGTTTATTTGGAAAGTCACATTTTATTTTTATTTCAGTTAAAGAAAATGTTTTTTCACTGATAGTTTTAGTTTCAGTGATTTTCGTTAACGACAATAATCTTGGTCTGTTATCTAATCAGACCAGAGAGGATTATGAAATACAAAAGAAAACACCTTAAAGTCAGAATTCCTTCAGAATGTCTTTGCCCCTGTAGTTAGTAATTCCCCAAATATATGAAACTGTATTCTTAATGGGGTTCAGTTGGACTAGACACAACTAGGCCTAATTACTGCAAACCCTGTTCAGTCAAATCAACACTGAAATAGAACTTTTTCAACAGCATGAAGTTGGTTAAAAGTTCTTACCCAGTAACACACTGTGCCAAAGTTAAAAGAAATTCCAGAAATGATGAGGAAGAAGGTGATTGAAATATATCAGTCTGGAAAGCTATTTCAAAGGCTCTGGGACTCCAAAGAACCACAGTGAGAGCCGTTATCTCCAAATGGAAAAACTCGGCACAGTAGTGAACCTTCCCAGAAGTGGCTGACCTTCCAACATTCCTCCAAGAGCACAGAAATGACTCATCCAGGAAGTCACAAAAGAGCCAAGGACAACATCAAAGGAACTACAGGCCTTTCTTGTATCAATTAAGGTCACTGTTCATGACTCCATTCATGACATTAAGGCTCGTCTGAATTTTGCCAAAACACACCTTGATCCTCAAACCTTTTGGGAGAATGTTCTGTGGACTGATGAGTCCGAAAGTGGAACTGTTTGGAAGACAGGGGTCCCGTTACATCTGGATTAAACCAAACACCGTATTCCACAAAAAGAACATAATGCATACCCTCAAGCATGGTGGTGGAAGTGTGATGGTGTGGGGATGCTTCACTGCTTCAGAGCCTGGGCAACTTGCAATAATTGAGGGAAATATGAATTCTGCTTTCTAGCAGAAAATCTTAAAGGAGAATGTCTGGTCTTCAGTCCATAAATTGAAACTCATGCGCAACTAGATTATGCAGCAAGACAATGATGCAAAGCATAGGAGTAAATCCTAGTCCTAGACGTAAGTGAAAGACTGATTTCCAGTTATCGGAATCATTTGGTTGCAGTTATTGTTGCTCAAAGAGGCACAAACATATTTTAAGTTTAAGGAGGCAATTAGTTTTTCACATGCGTGAACTTTTTTTGCTTCCATAAAAGAATATAATAAAAACTGTATTTTGTGTTTACTCAGGTTGCCTTTGTTTTATGTTGTATTTCGTTTGAAGATCTAAAACCATTTAGTATAAGATACACAATAATAGAAAAAAAATCAGGATGGGGCAAATACTTTTTCACAGCACTGTAGATCACTCATCACACTTAGTTGGCTTGATTGTTGCTAACAAAATTCGAACACACCGTTTTCTTGCCCACTTTGTTGCTCAGTAATGACGTATTTGTATAAACAGAGGACCGTGCTGGTTCATGTTTAGACTCGGTGAACAAATGGACAGTTTTTTTTTTCATACATGTGTCAGCTCTTCTACGCTATTTTTCTTTTAAAGTGATCTTTAAGTTGACGACTTGTGTCACAGAGGCTCGCTTGTGAGCACTCACAAAAGCACAGGAGAAGACAGAAACGATCTTTGTTGTCAATCAGACCGGCACGCAGTTGGTTTTTAAAATGAATGAGAGGAGCCGATGTGATTGGATGTCACAGCTTCATGTTTAACCACACCTCTTATTAATGTATTCACTACAAACTCGCATTCTGCAACAAAGCTGCTTTTTTTTTTTGTTTTTGTCTCCAGTTTACCGCCTGCACTGAATCCAAGAATATATCTGCCACACCCACACACCAAATGATGTTTTATTTTTGTGCTTGCTTCATGATCACGTAAAAAAACAGCCCTAAGGAAAATCATTTTCAGTTTGTAGGCGTGGTTCAGATAAGATCCTGAACAGAACTATTTTTAAGCAGAATCCTGATCCTGATTCTCAGTCTTTTTATGGAGCGTATATTTTTACTGCATGCCCACTCACTTTATGTAACTGCTCTGGTTTGGGGCTTGACATTGCGCTTGTTTGTGTTATCAGATTGGCAAGGACAGGCAGTTGAACTTTGACCCCTGCTGCGTGAGCTATTTCTCCAAAGGCGAGTACATCGTGATGGGAGGCTCAGACAAGCAGGTATCCCTCTACACTAAAGATGGCGTTCGTCTCGGGACCATCGGAGAGCAGAACTCCTGGGTCTGGACCTGCAGGGTTAAACCAGACTCCAACTATGTGGTAACACTGGATTTAAACATCGCCGTGATTATTTATTTATTTATTTATTTATTTATTTATTTATTTATTTATTTTCGGATGCTAGTTGCCAGTCGGTGTATTTGGCACTGCTACTGTAGCGATTTGGAATGAAACCTGACACTTTTAGAAGTTATAGGGTAGGCAGAAAGGCAGAGTTAAAATGCAAATGCATGTGTGGCAGAGCTTGTTTTAGAAACTGCGACGTGTGAGCGAGAGAGCATGCACGAGAGAACGTGATTGACTAAAATGCAAATCATTTTAATTTATGAGATAGAATGGCATCTTGTGAGTATCAAAATGGTAATGAGGATGTGAAAATCAGCCCTACTTCTCAATCCAGTAAAACATCACATTTACTGTTTATATGATGTTGATTTGTGCTCAAATACTGAATTATGATGTGCAGTATATTGGATTCGTATTGTTAAATCTTTATCCACCTATTAGTTCTTGCATCTTTATACGTTCATAAAGAGTGTTACTGATAAAGGTAGGTTAAAATGAATATTTTCGGTCATGTAAACGAGTTAATGCTAAGTCATTCCCATGTACTTTTTGCTTTTCTGATTTCCAGGTGGTGGGTTGTCAGGATGGCACCATAGCGTTCTTCCAGCTGATTTTCAGCACAGTGCACGGTCTCTATAAGGACCGCTACGCCTACAGAGATAGCATGACTGATGTCATCGTCCAACACCTCATCACTGAGCAGAAAGGTGCTCGTATACAGACAATCCTACACTGCACATGGACAAACGTTGACGTTTTCTACACTGTATAGTTCTGAAAAGTAGGGCTTTTCCTGCCTTGCATGCATTTCAATCCAAGGTATCGTTATAAATTTAAAGTCCCCCACAAATGTAAAGATTAGAATGGGAAGTGAGTTCTCGCTTTGATCATTTGCATCATCTCTTGTCTCATCACCTGAGGTAAAAGTCATTCATTTAAAACACGAGCCTCTTAGTCATCTCTCCACTCGACTGACCACTGGGGAAATAATCGCTCATTAAATCCCGCACTTCTGTTCTGTCGGCTGAATTTCTTATGAATTTATTTAAATATTTAAAAACTTTGTGCTCTATACAGAAGTATCTACTGTACTGTACTCTACTATACTGTACTATTCTACTATACTCTATTCTACTGTATTCTACTCTACTGTACTCTACTCTATTCTACTATACTCAACTGTACTCTACTCTGTTTTACTCTACTATACTCTACTGTACTCTATTCTACTATACTCTATTCTATTCTACTCTATTCTTCCCTGTACTCTACTGTACTCTATTCTACTCTATTCTACTATACTCTATTCTATTCTACTCTATTCTTCCCTGTACTCTACTGTACTCTATTCTACTCTATTCTACTATACGCTACTCTATTCTGCTATACTCTATTCTATTCTTCTCTATTCTTCCCTACTGTACTCTACTCTATTCTACTATACTCTATTCTACTGTATTCTACTCTATTGTACTCTGCTCTATTCTACTATACGCTACTGTATTCTACTCTACTGTACTCTGCTCTATTCTACTCTACTATACTCTATTCTACTCTACTGTACTCTACTCTATTCTACTCTACTGTACTCTATTCTACTATACGGCACTCTATTCTACTCTACTGTACTCTATTCTACTGTACTCTATTCTACTATACTCTACTGTACTCTATTCTACTGTATTCTACTCTACTGTACTCTGCTCTATTCTACTATACTCTACTGTACTCCACTCTATTCTACTATACGCTACTCTATTCTACTGTACTGTACTCTGCTCTATTCTACTCTACTATACTCTATTCTACTCTACTGTACTCTACTCTGTTCTACTTTACTGTACTCTATTCTACTCGACTGTACTCTACTCCGTTCTACTATACTGTACTCTACTCTATTCTACTCTACTGTACTCTACTCTATTCTACTATACGCTACTCTATTCTACTCTACTGTACTCTATTCTACTGTATTCTACTCTACTGTACTCTACTCTATTCTACTATACTCTACTGTACTATACTCTATTCTACTGTACTATACTCTACTGTACTCTATTCTATTCTACTATACTCTATTCTACTATACGCTACTGTATTCTACTCTATTCTACTATACTCTACTGTACTATACTCTGTTCTACTGTACTCTACTCTATTCTACTATACTCTATTCTACTATACGCTATTGTATTCTACTCTACTGTACTCTATTCTACTCTACTGTACTGTCCTCTTTCTACTATACTCTATTCTGCTCTACTCTATTCTACTATACGCTACTGTACTCTATTCTGCTGTACTGTGCTCTATTCTACTATACTCTACTGTACTCTTCTATGCTCTAGTGTACTATACTCTATTCTTCTGTACTCTCCTATTCTACTCTACTGTACTCTATTCTATTCTACTCTACTATACTCTATTCTACTCTATTCTATGCTATGCACTCGTCTGTTATGATAATGAACTTCTTATGAATGGCTTATTAAACTTATGTCCTTTTCTCTATGGCAAAAATATGCAACAATGTAATCAAATCGTGTCATTCATTGCATGAGCAAATCACACTTAGCTAGAAACGTTTTATACACCTGACTTTCTTAAACTGGCTTTTTACCCAACATGATTTTTCCAAGCAGACACTACGGCACGGTTAGAAAATAACCTAAATAAAACATCCACGTCGTTTTGGTAAAAATATCGTTATTTTATATTTTCTTAAAAGTAGAGATGTTCAAGTGCAATATTGGCAGCAAAAACTCAGTTTTTAATTTTTTGTAATTTTTTGCTGTTAGGTATATAATATGCATGTCTGAAAGGCAGGGGTAAATATGCTATCCAAAAAATCCCCCATGGCTTTACTTACCTTTAGTACTTCTGCACGAGTTGTATAAACCCACTCATTTTACAACATATAATTCCAGTAAAATTCTCTCTAGCTATTTTACATCATGACTGTGCAGTGCATGCTCTCACTGTCCACTTCATTAGGAATACCTGCTCGTTCATGCAATTATCCGGGAAGCCAATCATCAGGCAACAGCACAGTGCATTGAATTATGCACATACAGGTCATGAAATTCAGTTAATATTCACACCAGATCAATAGTGTCCTTCGCCTGCTCTTTTTCCAATCTTCAGCTTTTCCAATCCTCAGTTCAATTTCAGTGAGTCTGTGACCACGGTAGCCTCAGATTCCTGTTCTTGGCTGACACGAGTGAAACATTTCTGTTGTTGTAGACCATCTGACTCAAGTGGGCTTTCTGATATGCTTTTCTCCTCAAGAGTGGTAAAAGAGTGGTAGTTTTCCGTGATCGGATGAACTGATGATCTACATGAATGAGCAGGTGTTCCTAATAAAGTGAACGATGAGTCCATGCTTGCTTTCAAGATATCTTGTCTTTCACTTTGTATCTTATTAATGTATTCCTTTCTCTCTTCATCTCCCATTCAGTGCGCATAAAGTGTCGTGAGCTAGTGAAAAAGATTGCCATTTACCGCAGCCGGCTAGCCATCCAGCTACCAGAGAAGATTCTGATTTATGAGCTGAGTTCAGACGACTCTTCTGACATGCACTACCGCGTCAAAGAGAAAATCGGCCGGCGCTTTGAGTGTAACCTTCTCGTTGTCTGCTCTCAGCACATCATCCTCTGTCAGGTATAGAGAGTACAGCAGGAAGTAGTTGTGGAATGACTGTAGCATGCTTTGTCTACACTTATTATTTTTTTTCCAACAAATAATGCACGGCAGATTATACTAAAGCATGTCATGCCTATACATACAATATGTAACAGCTGTATTCATACCCACAGGGCAAACTTACTGTAGCTATGTAGTCACCACATGGCTCTGTTCACAGCTGTGCGTGCGTGTGTGCTCTTGTACACTCAGAAGATACCGAGACAGGGTCTTGACCGTTGTCTGCTTTAAATACCCGAGCGGCTCTGCTTTCAGTCTGTGGTTTGTGTCATACAGACAGTGAGAATGATTCACAGATTCACCCCCCTGAAGCCTTTTTAACAGCCTGATGATCTCTTAAATCTCTTTCCCTAAAGACAAAAGGTGTTTTCTTCTGCTTAAAGTGTGTCGGCTCTGACTGCTTAATGTCAAAGCCTGGCATCTTTGCTTTCCCTTCTAATCCCAACATGCTGTTTCATTTCATTCTGACCGGCTTATAATTGCTGTGGCATTGTACCGGAGGTCTGTTTTCACTGTGTGCCGTCGTGCGTCTAAAATGTTTTATCTACTGCTGGCTGAAGAAAGATTCTTACCATCTGTGTACATGTTTATTTTTCCCTCTGTGTGTGTAGGAGAAGAGACTACAGTGTTTGTCATTTAGTAGTGTGAAAGAGAAGGAATGGATCATGGAGTCTCTGATTCGCTACATCAAAGTGATCGGTGGCCCACCGGGAAGGGAGGGGCTTCTGGTCGGCCTCAAAAACGGAGCAGTGAGTTTTCAACATAGCACACCCTTTATGTCAGAGTATTTATATAGAATATTTATTTTTATTTTTCTGCACATTCATCAGTATTTCTTTTCATCCTTCATCACACAGTAAACTTATAGGCAGTTCTTCTTACATTTACTTCTATTTAGAAGTCACTCTATTTATATGATTTATTTATACGTAAGGCACCGTTCCACCATAAATATTGACTCAATTCATAGCTTTCCCTTTTTCCTAGTTCTATTACAGATCTAAACACCAAGCTTCAGACATCAAACATGTCTCTAATCGAACTGTGTCTTATATTAGCTATGTAGGTCTGTGTTACTTGATACGTTTCTCGGCTCTGGGAAATTAAAAGAATAAACACAGACAGAAGATGAAAATAAATAGACAAATATTTGGACCAGGGGTGTCAAACTTAATGTAGGTGACAGACCACGTTACACCTAGTCCAAGTGGGCTAGATGCAAAAAATTAAAAATCACTTTAGTGACCAGTAACACATCAACAATTCCTCTTAAATGTGTTAATGTATTGGTATTTCTCTAAAAGGTACAATCTAAATGCATAAACGGATTAAACACTATGGCCAAAAGTATGTGGGCACCCCTCATAATGACTGAGTCCAGGTGTTTCAGTAACACCCATTGCTAACAGGTGCATAAAATTAAGCACACAGTCATGCAATCTACATAGACAAACACGGGCAGTAGAATGGGTCATACTGAAGAGCCCTGTGACTTTAAAATGTGGAAAGTCATGTAGGAGCATCGACAGCTCAGCCACCATATGATGGACCACACAAACACATAGAGCAGGGCCGCTGAGTGCTGAAGTGCATAGTGTGTAAAAATCGCCTATTGCGTCACTCACTACAGACTTCCAAACTGCCTCTGGAAGCAACTTCAGCACAAGAACTGTGCGTCTGGAGCTTCATGAAATGTGTTTCCATGGCTGTGCAGATCCACACAAGCCTAAGATCATTATGCACAACGCCAAGCATCGGCCGAAGCGGTGTAAAGCACGCCGCCACTGAAATCTATAGCAGTGGAAACGTGTTCTCTGGAGTGATGAATCATGCTTCATTATTTGGCAGTTTGATGGACGAATTGGGGTTTGGAGTATGCCAGGAGAACACTAAACAGTAAAGTTTGCTGGAGGAGGGATAACAGTCTGGGGCTGTTTTTCAGGCTTTAAACTAGGCCCAGTGAAGGGTAATGTTAACTCTACAGCGTACAAAGACATTTTAGACAATTATATGCTTCCCTTTCCTCTTCTAGCATGACTGTGCCCCTGTGCACAAAGCGAGGTCCATTTTGGTATGGAGGAACTTTTGGTCTGGCTTGCACAGAGCCCTGACGTCACCCCCTTTGGAATGAATTGGAACACTGATTTCGAGCCAGGACTTCTCGTCCAATATCAGTGCCCAACCTCACAAATGCTCTTTTGACTGAATGGGCACAAATTTCCACAGACACACTCCAAGATCTTGTAGAAAGCCTTCTCAGAATAGTGGAGGCTGTTATAACCACAAAGGGACTTGGGGTAACACTCCCTATTAATGCCATTGGTTTTGGAATGGGATGCCTAACAAGCTCATATAGATGTGATGGTCAGATGTCCACATACATTTGGCCATACAGTGTGTATACATACAATACATACAGTGCTTTGCAGACTTGCATAAGAGTTCACCCCCCCTGAGCTTTTCCACATTTCATATCTCAAGGAATCTATACAAAATAATCCATAATATTGAAGTGGGGGAAATCTGTATAGTTTGCATAATGACTTACAAATAAAAATCTAAATGTTGTGATTGTGTAAGTATACATCCATAAATGAACCTTTTAGCCACAAGACCATTTTTAATTTAGAACATGGGTTCTAGACTTATTTGGTGGGCTGGTTTACATCCCTTATTGGGCCTGTCTCAGCCCGTGGACCCTATACTTGAAGCCCCTGATGTTGAGGGTTGACAAATTAATGTAAAAACCAGCATAATAGTAAGTTGTTTCATCACCACAAGCCACCAGAACAGCTTCAGTACTCCTTGGCAAAGATTATGGAAGTCACCGGAACTGTACCGGAGGGATGAACACTAAAATATATTACCTCTTTTGGTGTTTTGATGGTGGTGGTGGTGGAGTACCGTCTAACTGGTCCAAAACCACCTAGATCTTCAGTTCAGTTGAATTCTAGTGACTGTGAAGGTCATAGCATATGATGTACATCATTTCCCTCCTCATCAAACCATTCAGTGAGACATCGCACCCTGTGGATGGCGCAGAGTCATCCCGGAATAGGCGTCTGTATTTTAACACATTGGGAGGCCTGCAAATTTCCATGATGTAATGACTGCTGTTTAGGAGAAAGCTGCATAATAAAAAGAAAGATTTCAAATCTTTAATAGGTAGACCTACTTTATTTGTACCTAGTGGGGAAATACTTGCTTACTGTAGCCATTTGGTCTCTGCATGGCTTGATTTAACAGTTTGCAGCTGTGAGAGTGTACCTTCAGTCAGTGAGTCTCTCTATATATAATTAATAACCTAGCATGCCTTCTACAGTTAATTGCAAACAGTATTCCACATATTTTTAAATGCCTTTACTCTACCTGGAAGTCAGCTCTCCAGCTGCACAGGAGATTTGTCATCCTTTATTGGGCACTTTCAAAAAAGGTTTTGGCTTCATCATTCAGTGTGGCACTAAAGGGAAAGGCATGTTGTGCTTCTGTAACTGATAAGACACTCTTAAATCAAGGAGCTATACTATACTAGATTTATATATTATATATCAATTTAGCTCTGTTACAGTATCAAAACATTGCTTGCTTTAGCTTTATACATAAAATATCCCCTCACTGGCCATTATTAGGAACATCTGTTCGCTTGCTCATTCATAATTATCCAATCAGCCAATCATTTTTTCCCCCCAAACTTCAGCTGTTCAATGTGGTCTTCTGCTGCTGTTGAGCATTTGCGTCAAGGTTGCTGTGTGTTCAGAGATCCTTTTGTGCCCGCCATGGTTGTAAAGAATGTTTATTTGAGTTATAGTAGGCTTCCTGTCATCTAACACCAGCCTGGCCTTTCTTCTCTGACCTCACTCATCAACAAGACGTTTCCACCAGTGCAGAACTGCCACTTGCTTGATGTTGTTTTTCGCACCATTCTGTGTACACTCTAGAGACTGTTGGGTGTGAAAATCCCAGGAGATCAGCAATTTCTGAAATACTGTCTGGCACCAACAACCGTGCCTCATTACCGAGATCGCGTTTTCCCCAATTTCTGTCGCTTGATGTGAATATGTCCTGTATCTGCATGGCTTTATGCATTGCGCTGCTGCAACATGATTAGATGATTGGATAGCTGCATGAACGAGCAGGTTTACAGGTGTGCTTGATAAAGTGCTCGTGAGTGCGTTTTGAAATATTTCCTTTTATATTTATTTATTTTGTACCAGATAAATAGATCACTGTTTGACATTGTAAATATATCAGAGTACAAGATGAGATACAGCTATATAGTATGTGTGCCCTAATTAGTTCTCTCTGCCTATCTGGCAAATTCCATTTCTTCCATTTCATTTCTGTCCATCAGTAATGTTTATACACTGTAGGTCTAAATGATACCCTCTTACCTTACCTGTCTGTTGTTAAAACTTACTGTCATTTTCTCCTATGCGCATTGTTTGGACTGGCCTAGGTTTTAAACCGGGGTTTGATAGTGCGGGTCTGCAGCAGCTATTTGCAACGACGTCAACCCTATTAAGTCACTAACTAACTATTAGAAAATGATTAAGCAGTTCAATTGTCTGTATTAGCAAATTGATTTGATTGGCAGAGTGAAATCTGAGGTACATTTTAAAGAGATATTTTACATCCTTACATGTGTTTATATAGCTTGTATTGCAGCAGGTCTAACATATGTTCTCTGGTTGGACAGATTTTGAAGATCTTTGTGGATAACCCATTCCCTATCACACTGCTGAAGCAGAACACATCTGTGCGCTGTCTGGACATGAGCACGTCTCGCAGTAAGCTGGCCGTGGTGGACGAGCATAACACCTGCCTCGTCTACGACATCCAGACCAAAGAACTGCTATTCCAGGTTAGTCCCCGATCCAAAGTGATCGCACAACTACTTCCTCTTGTTTCCTGTTTATCAGAGAGATGCAGATGCTGGCTGTTGTGCCTGTTTTGCCGGTTTCTCATCAGAGAATTGCTCATCCAGTTTAGCTCTAGCCCAGTCCACAAGCAGTGCAAGCCAGCTTCTGGAATTTTAAGACAAGAGTGTGGCATTAAAGACACATGGCATGTTGCCCATGTCTAATTCATGGATACTCATAGACAAACTTGTCAGTTTTGACAATGATAATGGCATACAAACTCACATGGGTCAAGGAAGTCATCTAATCTGCTGCATATTTTGGACAAAAAGCTTTATTATACAACAATATATTTTGACACCTAAGAAAGAATTTTAGCTTGGGCTGTACAGTGGATATAAAAAGTCTACACACCCCACGTTAAAACGGCAGGTTTTTGTTAAGTAAAAGAATGAAACTAAGATAAATCATGTCAGATCTATTCCCACTCTTAATGTGAAATTGCAAAGTATACAAATAAAGTGAAAAACAATCAGAAACTTTTTAGTAAATAAAGGGGGGGGGGGGGGGGTTGCAATAACCTAGTTGTGCACACCCCAACACTTTTATTGAAGCATCTTTTGATTTATTACACCACTTTTTAAATAAGGGTCTATCAGTGTGGCACAGCTGGACTTGGCAATATTTTCCCAATCTTTCTTGCAAAAACATTCTAAATCCATCAGACTGTAAGTGTAAGGGCATCTCCTGTGCACAGTCCGCTTCAGTGTCACTCCACAGATTTTTAGTTGGATTCAAGTCTGGGCTCTGGCTAGGTCATTCAAAACATCGATCTTCTTTTGGTTAAGAAATTCCTTAGTTGAGTTGGATGTATGCTTTGGGTCATTGTCATGCTGAAAGGTGAAATTCCTTTTCATCTTCAGCTTACTAGCAGACACTTGAAGGTTTTCCACTAAAATCTAATAGTATTTGTAGCTATTCATGATTCCGTCTACCTTGATAAATGCCCCAGTTCTGGTTGAAGAAAAGCAGCCCTACAGCAGGGTGCTGCTGATACCGTGCTTCACTATGCATATGGTGTTCTTTTGGGGATCTGTTTTTTTCTGTTTTTCTTTTTTTTTTTTTTTTACACCCAACATACCTTTTGGAATTCTGGAATTATTATACCTTTTGGAATTTCAATTCAATTCTCATCAGACCATAACACATTTAGCCACATGTTTTGGGGTGATTTAGTTTAAGTGGATGTTTATTGTAAGAAAATGCTTCCGCCATAGCCTAGACATGTGAATAATACAAGAGATTGTTGTCTCATGCAGTGAATATTCAGTGCTTGTCAGATATTCCTGCAGCTCCTTTAATGTTGCTGTTGGACTCTTGTAAAATCCTCCCTAGTAAAATCGTGTCTTGTCCTTTTATAAATTTTTGAGGGACGTCCTGTTCTTGGTGATGTCACTATAGTGCTCCATGTTCTCTATTCATTGGTGACTGGCTTCACGGGGTTCCATGGTACAACTAATGTTTTGCAAATTCTTTTATATCTCTCTACCGATCGATATCTTTCAACAGGTGAGATACCATGCATGCTTCGTAAGCTCTTTGCGGCCCATGGCTTCAGCAGTCAGATGAAACCAAGAAGATCCTACAGAAACAACTTGTCTTTATTTGGGGTTAATCAGAATAACTCCATTGATGACGGCTGTGTGATAAATACTTCTGAACATGAGATTGAATGAACACAACTAGATCCCTGATTATAAAAACAGTGTGCACGCTTATGCAACCAGGTTATTGTAACTTTTTTTATTTTTCCTATTTTTCCCTAAAACATTTCTGATTGTTTTTCACTTAAGTTTTATACGTCGTAATTTCACATTGAGGGTGGAAAAAGTTCTGACATAATAAATCTTGGTTTCAGGTTTTTTTTTTTACATCACAAAAACCTGCCATTTTAACAAGGGTGTGTAGACTTTTTTTTTTCCATTGCATGTCTAAAGGTCTGTTTGGCCCAGTGATTAGAAATGTAATAGGGAATGAAAACATTAAATCTTGAGATTTATTCATTTAGAAAACTACAATCATGATATTGTGGCATAACGTTTTATAGGTTATAATATCCAATAACAGCAAGTGGTCTTTCTTTTGATCCACTTTTCTATTTTCTTTTAATAGGCTCCCAGTATTAAGATGAAGTGATATGACTCACAGCAAATGTATTTTTGAGACATGGATCAAATGCAACCATTGTTTTGTGCCAAGTGTTTAAACAAACTCTTTGCTCGCAATACGTTTTCTGTCTATCTTGACGGGTCTAATCTGCCCACTTTTAGATTTGGTGAAAAACCAGGTATTTTGGGCTTAGAAGTGGAGAGAGGAAAACACCGGCATTGCCAATCCAGATGGAAATAAAATCACAGGGTAGTAAAAGGCACACCTTGTAAAAGAGTGAATTACCTCAGCTCCCTAATCTCCTCTCAATAAGCCTTTATTCCCATCGTATAGTTTTAAACTTCATATTTTTGGTAACATTCAGAATTTTTGTGCATGTGTATATTCAGGAGCCCAATGCAAACAGCGTGGCGTGGAACACACAGTGTGAGGACATGCTGTGCTTCTCAGGCAGTGGCTATCTGAACATCAAGGCGAGCAATTTCCCTGTGCACCAGCAGAAGCTTCAGGGCTTTGTCGTGGGCTACAATGGCTCAAAGATCTTCTGCCTGCATGTCTACTCCATGGCTGCTGTAGAGGTGCCTCAGGTGTGTGAGCGTATGTGTGTGTCACTGTGCAGCCTTGGAATAAAAAAAAGTTTACATTATGTATAACAGTGATGGTAGAATATGCATAAGGTGCAATCAGCTGCAATTACTGTGCTTAATTTGAAATGTCAGTTTGCTAAAAAGTGCTTTCCACTTCTCCACAGTCAGCTCCGATGTATCAGTATCTGGAAAGACGGATGTTTAAGGAAGCTTATCAGATTGCTTGCCTGGGCGTGACGGACAGTGACTGGAGGGATCTGGCTACAGAAGCGCTGGAAGGACTGGACTTTGACACAGCCAAAAAGGTTTTCCAATAAATACACACACATAGACACCCCATTTGATTTTGGGTTCTTACAAGAATATTGCATCACATAACTCATGAAAGCAGCAGATGGTGCTTCCTGATGCTAGTTGAGAATTCAAGCACCTTTTATAATCCCAAAAGAGAAATTAATCACTATTCACAGAAAGACTATTCATCTGTTTCCAAATTTATGAATGTCCAAATCTGTCTCGCGCTCTGTGCCTTTTTCTAGGCCTTTATCAGGGTCCGTGACCTGCGCTACCTTGAGCTCATCAACAGCATTGAAGTAAGTTCTGTTCCACCCCCGTCCCCCCAACCCCTCCCCATCCCACCCCACCGCACCCCACCCCACAGCACTCAGCTTCTACACTTTTAAAGCCTTTACTGACAAATCTCCTACTGTATGTTTTTGTTTGGAGTATTGTACTTTAGCGCTGTTGAATGTTGAGTCATTTTCTATGACAGCAGCTCTGACGGTAGTTCCAACTGTTAAGGTCTACACTGAGACCAGTTGTGCTCATGAATTTTAATTTAAGCAGTTTAACTGCTCAGGATGAACAAGGGACTCATGAAGAACACAAAACATCAAAACAGTCATTGATCATCCAGGTTACGACACACAGTATAAAGAATCAAGCGTATGTAAACTTTTGAACTGGTTCGATTGTGTAAATTCAGTTATTATTGTGTCTTGTGGACTAGATGTAAATATCTGTTATGTGAAATAGCTTATTTAGGGCAGTACTAAATTTAAAAAAAAATTTAAAAATGCAATTTTAATGAACCCTTAAATTTTTTTCATTTCAATTATATTAACATTTTGCAGATACTGCAAGGGGTATACACATTTATGAGCACAACTGTACATACACCTAGGCGAAAGACATTCAAACTCAGTTTTTCACAATTAGGTTATATACTTTAGTTCTATAAGAGACCATTCGCAAATAATATCTAAGAGACAAACTTATATCAGCTTTTATTGACTATCAGATTTTCAGTCAGTCAAAACTTTACATACAGTACTCCTAATTAACTCCTAATTTTGACAGTCGGTCGATCCGAAACTTATAAAAATCATTAACATCGATTTCTGGACTCTCCCATATGAATGTACTCGTTCTAATACATTATCCTCTCTATATAATTAGTTGCATGAAACCGTAAGGCGAACGCACCACGTAAACAAATACAAAATGTGTAATTGGTGATATGGTGAAGCTTTCTGTGAGGAGACGTTTATTTAGCATTCGTGAAAAGAAGTCTCCAGTCCCAGCACTTTTTAACACTCCGGAAGTAAAGCTTTAATGTAAAGGTTTTTCTTGACATGGGACAGTTTACAGGATGGAGGGAAGGAGAGAGGAGAAGCTGGTGAGAGCTGCCGAAGTGATAAAGCCATAACAGGAACTGCGTTTCACATTATACAACAATTAATATAACTGTAAACTGATTTAAAACATACAGTTTGTCATTCATTAAGAAATAAGAGAGAATTCCAGATGTGTAGTGATAGGTTACAGTAACTCGCATGAGCACACGTCACGCCACCCGGTCACTGAGTATTTTCCTAAGAGCGCGCCCTGTCATGTTTTGTTCCATACTCAATCAACTTCCTTTGGATTACTCAAAAAGCTTTTGAGTTTTAGAAGAAACAGATGCAGCCTTGTGTGAACAAGAAGGCAACCTTTCAAATCTGAATGCATTTGTGTGGGGTTTTTTTTTTTGCTAGCCTCCAGGTAACAGTTTGAAAGGGCTGGCCTTTGTTTACCAGAAATGCGTTTGATGTCAGGAATGCTATAAAGAAAGAACATATTATTGAATTTCAGTGGATCATACAACAGAAGGTTGTCTTAAAAGGTTTGCATAATCTACTACTTTTTTTTAGTAGGAGATTAGATGATGTGTGCATTTTTGTCAACGTGTGTTTGCAGACACGTTGGGTCGTCCTTATTGAATTCTAAATGTATGTGTATGTATAAATGAAAGAGATGTGTGAAGATAAGGGTGTCTGGAAAAGTTTGGACATAAGTTGCTGCTGCAAACTGATGATGTAGTTTTAGAGGTTAGGCCAGTCACAAAAATTACGTTATGGACTTATCGTACGATATATGGACATGACTTCGATCATTTCTGCTGACCTCGACATATCCTATTGTGTTTACCTGCACATTCGTTTACATAAGACTGAATGTGACCAGCGTTTTAGCCGTTCGGTCTGCTTCTGTCCTCTCGTCCGCTCCAGGGCTGTCAAATTAAACTTCGAATGTTCGTCGAATTTGTGTAGAAAGCACTAGCACCGATTTTAATGCAAACATACTGCTGAAAAATTGACGCAAGCGATAATTTTTACAAAGAAAAATCTAGAAAGAATTAGAGTTTCAAATACTCCAGTCATTGTCAATAATGTTGGGGCTTGACCCCTAAAATGAATAAATATGACATGATGAAATATTTAAAAGATATTTTCTTCAGAAGACAAAATTTATTTTTGACATTCCAATGTCTGAATATTCTTAAGAATTAAAAAGTTCATTGCTCTTTGAAAGGGTGTATCTGCGTTATTATTATTATCATGCATTATCATTGTATCGGTGGCATCAAATGGTCTTAATGACAATAATATCGTTTATCGCAATTATTTCTGGGACAAGATATCGTCCAACGAAAGTAGTTATCGTCACAGGCCTATTAAAGATAAGCTTTTAAGAAATATATATTAATGATGTGTATGTGAACTGCTTGGTCTATTAAAATGTATAACTAAAACAAGGATGTACACAGTTTATTTATTTATTTTTTTGATTCTGAATTCTTTTCAACCACAAGTGTCTGTTTTTATATAAAAAAAAAAAAAGATCCTTGTTGACTTTTGATATTTGTATTTCTCTTTCAGCCGCAATTTTACCTTATGAGCGAATAAGAATAGAAATAGGCCTAAATCCAAACAACAAGGGTGAAGACGAACTTTTTTTTTTTTTCATGAGCCGGTTGCTCCTTCTATTTTTGCTCTGTTTATCGTCGACCCACGAGAGGGCTTTTTCTATCCGCGCGTGTGTGATTCATCATTTGCGCAAACACGTACTGGATTTACATTTTGCTGTGCTACTTTTCCATGCGTGTGCTAATCGAATTGTGTTTGTGCGTATTTTGCACAGGAGAGGAAGAAGAGAGGTGAGAACAACAGCGATCTCTTTCAAGCGGACGTCTACGCGTACCAGGGCAAATTCCACGAGGCCGCTAAACTCTATAAGAGAAGTGGCCATGACAACAGAGCGCTCGCCATGTATACAGACCTGCGCATGTTTGAGTATGCCAAGGTGTGTGTGTGTGTTTACATTCATATTTAATCACGTGTTCGCTAAATAGCAGGAGTGTGTATGCGTGTGCATTTTTGTGGGAGTGTGTATGCTGAAACCCGTGTGTAAATTGCAGTTCTTGTGTGTGTTCGTTTTCATGTTCTGACATCTGTGTATTTGTGTGGGGCCCCTGCCCTTCGGACCTATTTTCTGTGAAGGAAGACAGACCTGTCCTAATTGTGGCACTGCTCTCTTTTTCTCAGCTCCTCCACTTTACTAGACCCTTGTGGCTCTAGATGCATGCGACGAATAATTAAGACTACTTCAAGTACTTTAGGTTACTTTCAGACGTTTCTTGCAGTCACGCTGCGTGCCCCGACTTTAGAGTGCGTTTATGTGCATGTTTATGTGACAGAGCGAGAGAAGAGCGTGAGAAGACGAAAAGATTTGTTTTTTCCTTGTTCTTTCGTACTTGGGTCTGTTGAACTTGGAAACGTGGTTTCGTTTGGTTTGTTTTTGCACAGTGAAAATTAAAGAATTTCTGTTTGCGTGTGCGTTCCAGAACTTCCTGGCTTCGGCAGACCCTAAAGACACGAAGCTGCTGATGAAGAAGCAGGCGGACTGGGCTAAGAACAGTAAAGAGCCGCGTGCTGCTGCCGACATGTATCTAAGCGCAGGAGAGAACATGAAGGCCATCGAGATCATTGGAGAGCACGGTTGGGTGGACATGTGAGACGAAACTCAGTCACACTTAAACATAGAATTCTTGGTTAAACACATACATACACGTACTGGTTAACTGAAGCCTGAAATGAAAACAAACACAAAAATTCGTCTCATTTTTCTCTCTAAATTTGGTCACCTGTCATTTCCCATCCACACCCAGCAGCCAGCTCTCCCTAATCATACGAGGATTAAGACTTGCTTCCTTTGAGACATGTGAAGCCAGCCAACTCCATTTTTTTTTTTCAAGCGTAATACACTATCTGCCCTTTTCCTCATTTATTGAGCTCACATGATTGGCTAGTGTCACTGTGGTTGACCCTATAAGAGCGAGAAAGAGCAATGCATTCCCTCCTGCCCAGAAAACACAGGCAAATTTGCTCCCTTGGCTGCCAGCCACTGATTTCTGTGATTTCTGTGATTTCAGGATATGAATTCAATACACAATATGCCACAATATGAGAAGAATCTCTGAAAATATTCCAAAAAAAGTGTTCTGACATAAACCATACTGACCCCACCATTAGAAGTCTCTCACAAACTTGAATTTGAGTAGAAAGAGAGTCATTGCAGTCTTTCATGCTTCCTGTATCAGTATCTGAAATTGGAAATCTTACCTGGCACTCCCTCTTGAACATACATCACATTTTCCCAAGCACTAACTTAGCATCGCCAAATAAACACTCTAGCTCATCATTTAGGCAACATGTTAATCCTCCTTCTATTTCCCTTCTACTTATACCATGTACTTGCTCTCATCTTCGCGTTCTCTTTCTCCCTTTGAGTTAGTTTTCTTTTGTCCTGTTTTCACACGTTCCTCTTTTGAAAGCAGTGCCGGAATATTAAAGACTATAGCCTCACATCAAACAGATAATAACAATGTGCAGGACAACATATAATTAAACCACTGGCAAGAAAAGAGGAAAACAATAAAATGGAGCTAATTTCATGGATCGTTGCCCGCACATAATGTGGAAAATGAACCTCCATTGTTTGAGCAACTCCTATTATATTATTGCTATCTTTATATCAGATAAGTAAAGTTCATCTTGAATCAAACAACTCTCTCTCTCACCCGGGCTCTCCTTTTCTCTCCCTGTCTTTTTGCAGGTTGATAGATTTGGCACGGAAGCTCGATAAAGCAGAGCGCGAGCCATTGGCCAGGTGCGCTGAATTCTTCCAGAAGTTGAATCACCATGGTTACGCGGCTGAGACCTACTCCAAAATGGGCGACCTGAAAGCCTTGGTGCAGCTACATGTAGAGGCCAGGCACTGGGATGAGGTTTGTGTGGGCGGTCGGGTGACAGCCGGTCCAATAAATTTCTCTTTGTCAGTTGCCAAATGTGTTTTATAACATGTAGTTTGAATTTCTAGTGTTGCTGTGGTACAATTACGTGCTGCTAATTACAAGCTACCGAACTGATAATTAACTAACTTACCTACTAATTAACCACTCTGCTTTTACACACGTGTCCAAAGATGTCCAAAAACAGAAAGTTCTCAACTATTGTGCTCTGATGATTCAGACCATACCAGTGTTGTGAATCTTTCAAAGAATCTTTCAGAACATGTCATTATAAACTATTAAAACAATCTATTAAGAATAATAAATTGCCTTATATGGTTACTTATAGCATTCTTGAATCTAATTGTTTAGAAACTGTTAAAAAAGTTATCGGTTCTGCAGTAACAACCTACGCACTTCTATGGCAGATGGTTCACATCAGCAGATTTTTATGACATTTGGGCAAGCAAACATTTGATCATCTTTGAAACAGTGCCTATTAGTGGAGTTGATATACTTGAACAAACCTACAAGGAAAATTTACTTTTTTCAATCATTTATTCAAGAGAACTATCAATAAAAAGTAAGTACACCCTTGGCCTCAGAAGCTAGTATTGCCCCCCTTAGCAGAAATTTTTGACCACTCTTCCATGTTCTTTCAGTTGCAAGAGCGTGTGTGAGCGTTTTCTTGCAAGTACTGCCCGTTTCAAATCCCCCCACAACATTTCAATGGGATTCAAATCCAGGCTTTCATTAGGCCATTCCATAATCCTCCATTTCTTCTTTTTGAGCCATTCCTCTGTGGATTTGTTAGTGTGCTTAGGATCATTATCCTGTTGAAAAGTCCACTTTTGGTTCAACTTCAACTTTTGGACAGATGGCTTTAGATTATCTTCAAGCACTCTTTGATGCAGAATTCGTAGTTGAATCAGTGAATGCAAGCTGTCTAGTCCCTGAGGCAGCGAAGCAACCCCAAACCATAATATTTCCACCACCGTGCTTCACAGTTGGTATGAGGTGCGTCTCCTGTAAATCTGTCTTTGGTCTGTGCCAAACATGTCTGCTGTTACAGTGGCCAAACAACTCTGTCTTTGATTCGTCTGTCCAGAGCACATTATTCCAAAAGGCCTGGTCTTTGCCTATATGCTCATCGGCAAACTATAGTCTTGCAAAGGCATTTTTCGTGGTACGCCTCCCATGCAGGTCAAATTTGTGCAATCTCTTTCTGATTGTAGAAGCATGCACTTTGACACCAACAGTTGAAAGACTTACTAACAGATCCTGTGATTAAATTTTCGGGGTCTTGGAGACTTCTTTTTGCATCAAATGGTCTGCTCTTTGGCTGAAATTGCTAGGATGGCCAGTCCTGGACAAATTGGCAGTCATTTGAAATCTGTGCCATTTGTAGATTATTTTCCTTACAGTGGAATGATGTATTTCAAATAATTTGGAGGTCTTTTTAAATCCCTTGCCAGACTCATAGGCATCCACAACTTTTTTAGATCTTGGCACGATGACACCACACACCTCAGTAACAAAGTGAACACCAGACAATAGATATGAGAGGGATATAAATAAGACCGTTTCCACTTGCAGTCCCTAAGCAGGTTCTAATCACTGGCACCTGGAATCTTGAACACACAATCTTGAACACCTGATTCTAATTTTATGGATTTGAAGGTGTGATAAATGTAGGGGTATACTTACTTTTTCCATGTGACTGATCTGTTTTTTGTTCATTTAAATTGTGAAAATTACTACAAAATGTCAATTTTATGTGTCAATAGATAGAGTGTATCAACTTTATTAGTAGACGCTGTTTCAAAGCGGATCAAATACTTGCCAGTCCAAATATGTCAAAAAAGCCAACAATTTCCATTGGGTGTACTTGTTTTTACACATGGCTGTAACTATAAATTAACAAAAAATACAATGTGCTACTCGTCTTTAATTAATATAAAAATTCTAATTGTTGGCAGTTTGCTATGGCGAAGTAGGAATGAAACTCACTTCAAGATACCTTAATGATTTAGGAACAACAGTACACATTTATCCTCATTAAAAATGCCAGGATCTATGAGTATGCACAATATGCAAATTGAAACCGCCCCCTAAGTTCTCCTGCTATCCCTAATAGCTAACCATATAGTTAACTGCTAGTAAACCAGCCTGTTTTCAGTATCTAAATCTCATTTTTCGTTGTCGGTATTCTCAGAAAGTTATTTATTGAATAAATTAACAAGCTTACTGCATAGTTTCTGTGGCTAAAGATTATGGGCATCGCATAACTATCTAGTAATTTGCATGTAACCTATTTTGTGACACCAGAACAGTCAATCTGATGATATGTACTCAAACTATGTTGCTAATTTTAAACAAGCTTAAAGGCCATTTTGAGGGTGGTACTAAAAAGTAGTAAAGTGATTAACTCGTGTTTTTACATGTTTTTACCATTTTACCACAGGCTTTCACTCTGGTCGAGAAGCATCCTCAGTACAAGGATGATGTGTATGTTCCGTATGCACAGTGGCTTGCTGAGAACGACCGCTTCGAAGAGGCCCAGAAAGGTGAGTCAATCGTTTCCACTTTTTCTTGCAGACAGCAGTTTTTCACATAGTTGCAGCCTATTCAGCAAGTGCTATGGATTATAATTACATGTCCACATTACATACAGGAAAAAAATAGACAGTGTGTGGGAGCGATGGCCTCGCCCCTATATTGTTGGAGAAAGAAATGTAGATTGTTCTATGCAGCACTGATTATCTTTCTGGTCATAATCCACCATTGTGCTTCGGCTGATTATAATTGGCAGCGGGAGACGCTATACAAGCCCGACCAGGCAGAGATGTCTTCAGACTCCACACCACACACACACACACTTCGTTTCATTAACCCAAGAATTCATCTCCTCATTCCTCAGCTACTCCGGACCACCGTCTGTGTTTATCATAGACTCTCCTCTAAACCGTTGGAGCTGAGCCGCACTCCAGCCACGTCTAATCTCTTGTGATAAATGGCACTTCGACCCAGAATGCAGCTAATGGAGTCCCGACCCTTAAAAAAGTCTTCCTACATGAGGTCGTGGCAGGGGTTGCATTGCTGTAAAGCTGTGTTTCATTAGGCTGAGATTATGCAAGGAGGGAACCCTGTGTTCAATCCTGCTCAGGTTTCTAAGTGCGACTCTGTTTGACATCCACTAATAGCCTCTCATTTTCTCTGTGCACTGAGTTGCAGCAGAGATTAGACTTTAAGAGCAGAGGTTCGTACGACTTGTGTGCATTAAGTACAAATTACTTCTGGCGTGTGGGTGAGGTAGAGAGGTCTGGCCCGGTTCCCTGTATGTAACACCTTGCAGCTGGAAGAGAAGAGCGGAATTTATTCCTTACATAACCAAACTCTGGGAAAGATTCTGGTCAAATATGAATGTAATGCCAGATGATTTAGCAGTGCAAATGACTAAATCCCTGTTTAGACTGATTAATGAAGGGTATTATGTCCAAAGATTGATGGCAGAACTGAACCGGACAGCTTCTCGGCTTGAGGTTCTGAAATTAACGATCGTGTGATTTGAGTTTTTAAGTGGCTTCTAAGTCAATTGTAGACAGTTTGTCAAATTAAAGCTGACGTCTGAAGCTAAACAGCTTGACTGTCAGCTCAGGCCGGATTTAAATAAGTAGCCACATATTGGTATGAAGAATGACACGAGACATGATGTATCGTTATAGAAAAGTGGATTTCGTCCTCAATCTGGAATATTGATGTCAAAATGAAATAAATAAAAAAATGTATATAACATATAGAATAGTAAAACATACTCCTGAACTGGCACCAGTGCTACTTTTTGAGGAATTCACATTTTAATTTAATTTCATTTAATTTAATGGCAGCTTGGCTTTTTGACACTGATTGGCGAATAAAGAAAGAAAGTTTTTGCGTAGCATTTTCATATATAACTGACACTTATTTTGTTTAGTCCCTCGAGTTGCCCTTTCAAGTTGTTTTGTATTGATTTTTTCCCTCCTCCGGATTACATAATGAGCTTTGAATTTGTTTTGTCTGGTTCTCCAGCAGTTTTGATTAAAGATGAAGAGACACAAGTACTCAGACTAAACTGAAGTAGATTAGAAGTTAACATAAACCACTTGGATCACCATGTTTTCATAATCTTCTCTGCATGAAGGATATTTGCCAGGCATTGCACGAATCTTATTTGTATCGAAGGGCTTCTGGTGTCATTAGATATAATGAATATAGATTAAAATTTTAACTTTAGCCTGTTTTGTTTTACTTGGTGAACCCCTTGAATCCTTTACGTCATTGTGTAACTTTCACCCAGTGAAACACCGTCAAATATTGAATTGTTGCCTTAGGCATCAAAATCGCATCTTATTGTATCGTAGCAGGTGCAGTCTTATCATCAAATATCGAAATCGTGGCGCAACAGAAAAGCGTTCGCCCTAACTAGAAAAATAAACAGAAAGCTGAAACATGTCAAACAAAGAAAGGAAATCTTATTGGTGTTCTTATGTCATATTGATCATGATAACTCCTTTTTTTTTTTTTTTTCTTTTTTTTTTTCTTTTTCTTACAAAAGGTCAGATTGTTCTTGAGTATATTCTATTGAACCATTTGATCAGATGATGCTCTAACATGAAACATGGATCTAACACGGGGACATACCAAAGACTGCAAAATATTTCGAAGCGTCTACTTTTCACTCAAGTTATTGCTGATAATGTAATTTGTGATGGGGGAAAAAAATTGTACTTAAAACATTTTCACTAGTGCCTCTCAGACTTTGGACCCGACTGTAAGTCTGAGAATACCTACGATAATCCAGTTTAGGAGGAGGCATTATGAAAATATTCAATATAATTTATATTGGTAATATATAATATATAAATATAATATATATACTCCCCACCCAGTAACCAAAAATGTACAGTATTTAGTACAGTTTACATGGATAGTATAATATCATACATTAAAATAAACAAATTAATGGAATAATGATTACCAAGATAATCATTTAGTGCTTGAGTAAAGTGTTTATTGAAGAGGCAGTTCTCCAGTGTTCAGCTGAAGATAGGCAGATTCTCAGCTGCCAAGACGTTCATTTTGCCACCTGAGTGCCTGCAGATAAGAACCGTGATGCCCGTCTTCCTTGTGTCTTGGAGGATGGAGGGGCGAGTCAAGCCGTGCGTATGGCTGATTGGGAATATGATGCAGAGCAGGGTGTGAGAAGTGTGATCAGCTAGGTAGCGGTTTGTTTTTGGCTGCTTGTTGTGGAGAGCTACAGGAAGCTAGTTAAGGGAACGCAGAAAAAAGTGCTCGTAATGGATGACCTGCAAGAGCATCATGACACTATAATCTTTCATAAAAATAAAAATATATATCTTCAGCTTTTCTTTACCTTACTTTACTCTACTGTTTGTTAATGTCCTGTGATTTCACTTCTTGTTTTTCCTTTCTTTGTTTATCAGCTTTCCACAAGGCTGGCCGGCAAGCGGAGGCTGTAAAGGTTTTGGAGCAGCTTACCCACAATGCTGTTGTGGAGAGCCGATTCAACGACGCATCATACTACTTCTGGATGCTCTCCATGCAGTGTCTGGATATAGCACGAGGTGTTTGTGTGTAAATGAAATTAACTAGACATCATTCACCAGTGGTATTTGTAGTTCAGTATGTTTCCTTTCTAAGTATTGCAGTTCTCTCAAAATGCTTTATGTATGTGTGTTTGCTTTCATGTTATTTATTTCCATAGATAATGAGGAGAAGAGGGAGGAGATGTTGAAGAAGTTCCACAGTTTTCAGCATTTGGCTGAGCTGTACCATGTCTACCACTCCATTCATCGCTACATGGTGATTCTCCTTATCCAAACCACTTTACTGTTGTTGTTGTTGTTGTTGTTTTTAATTAGCTGTAAGACATAGTTTAATTGTTGCAGGTGGATCTTCTAAAACAGTGAAAACCACCTCTGTGATTTTTACCTCTACGAATGGGTTGTTAAAGTGTTCCTGCCTGGCCATAATGAGGCCACGTTTAGTGCAAACTGCTGCTTGCATTCCAAGATTCCCTCAAGGCCATCATGACTTAAAACACATTTCTTTCTGTTTCTTTATCCCTTCATCTTAGCTTTAGTTTGATTTACATAAGCTAATTTATTTGATTTATTCTTATATACAACATAACTTGTTTTTTTTTTTGTGTGTGTGTGTGTGTGTTAAATGCTGTACATGACCAGGAATTATCTATATAATTTGGAAAACCTTTTAAAATAGTTTCTACACTGCCTTTCATAAGTATTCACCCTCTTGACCTTTTGTACGTTCCATAGTGTCACAACCTGGAACTTTTATGTCATGAAGCTACAGGAAATAACCTGTAATATTAAAAAGGATCCAGGATAAAGTTTGGGAAAATCAATCATGGTTTGGTTATTGAACTTTGAACATCCCGCAGAGCACCATTACAGTGGGGGAAATAAGTATTGGACACGTCAACATTTTTTTCAGAAAATATATTTCCAATGAGGCTATTCACATGGAATTTTGACCAGACTTTGAAATCTGAGCATTATCTAATCTAATCACCAGAAATCCGTAAGTAATTATACCCCCTATCTGTGCAAATTAATATCAGCTGGGTTAGTAAATTGATGGTCTATAAAAAGGCTTTTTATTTTCCCCACTGTAAAATATGTTATTAAAAGTGGAAAGAATATGACACAACCACAGTTCTGCCTAGTTGTTTGGAGGACACCGTCCACCAAAAGTCATTGACTGGGTAAGGAATGTATTAGTCAGAGATGTAACCAGTGGGCTCCGTTCATGAATACTTCATAACATTTTATTCTTTATTTGTAAATAATTGTGCAAACTATAAAAGTTGGTGGTGGTGGTTGTGGTGGTTGTGGGTTGAATACATATACAAGGCACTGTATGTTACTGCTCTTGTAGATTGGCAAATCCTAACTGTCATGTTCTCTGCAGAGACATCCAGATTTGTTATAACTTCGGACTGAGTCATTGCCTGCACCACACACTGCAACAGTCATCATGTCTCTAAAATGATCTGATTCCCTAAATAAATGACTTGTATTTGAAATGGTTTCCCTTTGCTGCAGCATTTCTGCCTTTGCAGTGGTGTAGTCGTTCGGAAAATTGCGACTGGTATTTTTGTTTGAAAATAATAACAGAAAGTAGAAAACGTTAATTCTGTATCGGAATATGTTTCTCACTCACCATTTTCCAGAAATGGTCAGTGTTATATTAATGAGAAATCCAGGGTGGAATTACTTGTTTCTGGCAGTTCTAATTCACCACATAAATGAATGAACTCGCACAATTAGCTGGGGCTAATTTGTTGGTTGGTGCTGTTTTTTCATTATTCCGTTGAGAAGTTAGCGCTGTGGGATGTCTTAGGGGGACACTGTTACTGCCGTTACAATGGATATTTACTAAGAGAACATTTTAAACAGCAGAGACTAGTTAGGCTCGTAGTTTGAGCTACATTTGATCCAGGAGAAGACAAACATGATGGATTTCCTTGAAGGTCATGTTAATTATAAAGATTAATTTGCAAGTCATTCTTGGTGGATTTATTCAGTTATTAAATTATTTTGGGAAAGTAGTCCTAGATAAGCAGTTAAACCAAATGACCATTGATCCTGAGGCTAGGTGAAGGCAGGACAGAGATATGGAGATGATAGGACTGTTCCAGTTGTTAAGTTTTAATGTGGATACAGTATTTAGGTGTTTAAATATTACAGTACAGGAAAAAAAAGGATAAATAGGTACCTATGGAAAACGTGTGATTGGTATTGGCGATAAATGTGTTGTTTTATCAGCAAGGATTGACTCATATTGCTTGAAACTTTGTGTGTCTTTCTTTCAGGTTGAGCCCTTCAGTTCAAACATGCCAGAGACTCTCTTCAACCTCTCGAGATTCCTTTTCCACAACTTGACCAAAGATATTCCTCTGGGCATCTCCAAAGTGTATCCTTTATGAAAACACACGTACAGATCGAGCTAACCTGAGCATCTGCATGGTGCTTGATCATGTACCGACCTTTTAATAAGTGCTCACTTGAATCAAGGATATTCAAGTATTTAGAATACGCGCTCGTTGTTTCTGTATGTGTCTGAAAGAGAGAGAGAGAGACTTGATTGAGTCGTGAACTGAATGCATATGAACTCTTCTCACATCACCTTTAGATTTAAGAATTCAGATGAAGTGATGAAACACTTCAGGAAAATGTCTCTTTTGCCTCCTCTGTGGATCAGAGTGACAGAGGAAGAGTGAGAGAGTTAAGGAGAGAATGCAAGCAAGCATGACGGTGTGAAGGCAAAAGATGAATTTAGATCTGCAATTTTTTTTTTGTCACTTTCATTTAATTGCCATTTGGACCTGTCTTCAATATCTCACTTTGTCTCTGTCTCATTCACACACCCTCCCTCCTCTATCTGTCTTTATCTCAGATGCACATCCTCTCTCTCTCTCTCTCTCTCTCATTTATTGAAGTCTTCCAGCTATTTCCTCGTGAGTTACCAGATGTTCACGACACTGAGTGAATGAACATATGGCAGCTGTTCCCTATTTGACAATGTAGAGAATGAGAGAAACGATTTGAGAGAAAGTGTTACAGAGAAAAAAAAGGTATGAAAGAAAACACTTGTTCTTCCTTCACGGTCCTTCCCTGAATATGTGAGTGGTGAGAAGCAAATTAATTACTAAAAGATTTTTTAAAAGATGTCCACTTTTTCTGGTTTATGACTTTTCAGCTAGGTGGTAGGATTTCCTCCACCAGGAATATTCTCACACCGTCCTAGACTTAGAACAGGAATATACAATCACCAGCCACTTTAATGGGAACATCTGTATACCTGCTCATTCATGCAATTATCTAACCAAAGTTGCCTGGTCTTCCAGTCTTCAGACATCCAGTTTGGGTAAGCCTGTGCCCACTGTAGTCTCGGGTTTCTGTTCTTGGCTGACAGGAGTGGAAACTGATGTGGTCTCCTGCTGTTGTAGCCCATCTGCCTCAATGTTCGACAAGGTGCACACTGAGATGCTTTTCTGCTCACCACCGTCATAAAGAGTGGTTGTTTGAGTTACCATAGCCTTCCTGTCAGCTGTATTAACCAGTCTGGCCAGTCTCTAACCTCTCTCATCAACAAAGCTTTTCCACCTGCTGTACTACCAGTTACTGGATGGTTGTTGTTTTTGGTGTGAACTCCAGAGACTATTGTGTGCGAACATCCCAGGAGATCAGCAGTTAATATAACCCCCAACCCCGCACGTTTTGATGTTTGCTGTGAATATTACGTGCAACTTTTCACTTGTATGTGCATGGCTTTCTGTCTTACACTGCTGCCACATAATTGGCTGGTTGTATAATTGCATGGAAGAGCAGATGTACATGTGTTCCTAATAAAGTGGCCAGCGAGTGTGTGTACAATTTAGAAAATATGGTGGGCTGTTTCTTAAAAAAGAACCCCAACCATCTGTTTGCATCAGTGAATTTGACAGGAATTGGGAGCAAACTGAAATGTAAGGAAAAGCGAACATGAGAGAATAGAAACAAAAGACAAATTTATTTTTATATATTTTTTAAAATAATTTCAACACTTACATGTCTTTTCAGTTCTGCTAGTTCTCCTGTTGGTGTCTCCCTCTACGTCAAGGTTTAGTGGTTTAGCCCAGACATGGTAGGTGGGCTAATGAGATTTTGTCTATGAGAACGGAGCCGAACAAACATATGTGTACAAGAAAGAAAGGAAAATAAATCCGTGAACAACAAAATGTAGAAAAACATACAGTATTTTAGGGCTGGGAGCGATATGACAAAAATATCATATCACAATACTTGAGGACATTTCTACGATACACGATGCGTAACACGATATACAAGTTTGCATATCCCTTGTAGAATCTGGTAAATCTTAATATTGTTAACAAAATAAGAGGACTCATAAAAATCCCACATTGTTTTTTATTTAGTACTGTCCTGCATAAGCTATTTCACATAACAGATGCTTACTTATAGTTCACAAGACAAGATGATAGCTGAATTTATAAAAATTACCCAGTTCAAAAGTTTACATACCGTTAATTCTTAATACTGTTACCTGTCCTTACCTGGATGATCTCTGACTGATATTATGTTTTGTGATAGTTGTTCATGAGTCCCTTGTTTGTCCTGAGCAATTAAACTGTCCACTGTTCTTCAGAAAAATCCTCCAGGTCCTGCGTATTCTTTGCTTTTCCATCATATTCTGCATATTTGACCCCTTTCATATAGTGGCCGTATGATTTTGAGATCCATCTTTTCACACTGAGGACGTCTGAGGAACTCGTACACAACTATTACATAAGGTGCGAACATTCACTGATGCTCAAGAACAGGATGATCGGTGTATATTATTATTATTTTGTTTAAAGATCTTTTTTTTTTTTTTTTTTTAATTTAGTACTGCCCTCCAGACGCTAAATAAGATAGTTACGTGTCTCCCAGAAGACAAAATACTAACAATTTACACCGATCATCCTGTTCAAAAGTTTACATCTTAATGTATCGTGTTACCTTCTTGAGCATCAGTAAATGTTTGCACCTTTTGTAATATTGTGTACGAGTCCCTCAGACACCCTCAGTGTGAAAAGATGGATCTCAACATCATATAGCCGCTGTTGGAAAGGGGTCAAATAAGATCCCTCTTATTTTGTTATCAGTATTAAGATTTAGCAGATTCTGCAAGGGGTATGCAAACTTTTGGGCACAACTGTATAATTTAGCTAACAAACAATCTGCAACACAGTAGTAAAATTAAAAAAAAAAAAAAAAGGGTCAACAGAGTTTGAATAGATTTTTCTCTAATGCCTACAAAGACAAAAAAATTACATTAAAAAATTTAAAAAATTTTTTTTTTTTATTTTTTTACAAAAAATTGCATCAAATCAACGGTGTCCATTTATTACCATTTAATTTGTAATTAATAAAACACGTTTGCAAAAAAAAGAGTCTTTTTAAGATTATTTTTTTTTAAGATTATGGGGAAGAGAAATACACAATCTACCACAAATGTTTGTTTTTTCAAGTCCCCCCCCGCCCATTATAATTGAATTGGGTTTTCATCGTCCACATACAAACATTAACGCCATGCAAAATGAACAGCATACCTAAAGTAACATTATGTGAGTGCTTTTATTAAAATTAGCACGCATAAAGCATCAGTACATTCATTAGGTTCGTATTGCTCTATTTTGTGCAGTCTCTCAGACTGATTCACGTTGTTGCCGATCGGCATTGAGCATGTAATGTTCAAAAAGGATCTACCCTTTCCATTTTCATGATATGTTTTTGGTTTTGCTTTTGAGATTTCTGACTTGTTGTTGAGATTTACAAACCACTGTAGTTTTGTCTCAACAACAACTCCTTTGCAGAAGTCTTGATATGACTTTGTTACACCACTAAGGAAAATCCTATATAGCTAGCTATGCATGAAGGCTAGTGAGAGATTGATTATTTAGATAATGCCCACTGCTCCCATTACAGTTTATTTAGTATTACCACGTATGTCTGTCAAGTCAGGGGTTATGATCTTGAAGACATTTCTGCTTTTATCCACTTGACTCGGATATTCAGAATGAAGCATGATTTGTTGTTTGGGTGTGAAACTCTGTGATTTGTGCCTTGATCCTTGACAGACAGCTCAGCTATACTCTGTATGCATTGGCTAAGCAGAGTAAGGCACTGGGGGCCTATAAGGTGGCACGGCATGCCTTTGAGAAGCTCCAGGGCCTCAAGATCCCAGCTCAATTCCAGGAGAGCATGGAGCTCAGCTCGCTCACTGTCCGTTCCAAACCCTACCGGGACAGTGAAGTGTGTATCTGTGTGTTCTTAATATCTGATGCTCTATCTATGAGTTTATAACAGAATTTCATAATAATTAAGATCCCATGTCTTCCAAAATATGTTCTATTCCTTAAATTACCATTGTGTCAATGTAGGTAAAGCAGACCTGATCATTTAGGGCTTTCTTTATTTTAAAATTAGATTTTTATATATATATATATATAAAAAAAATTATTAAATATAAAAAATAAAATTAAAAAGGGTCCTGAAATGTGACATTATGTATAAGTAGCCTTAGACACACGTTTCCTGGGGCTGAACCTCAAATAGGGTTGAGCATTATATACTGCTTATACAGTGCTGTGAAAAAAGTATCTGCTTTATTCGGTTTTTGTGTGTATCTCGTACTAAATAGTTTTCAATCTTCAAACGAAATACAACTTAAAACAAAGGCAACCTGAGTAGACACACAGTTTATAATACAGTCGTTTTTTGTTGTTTTTTAAGCAAAAAAAAAAAAAAAAGTTATCCAACACCTACAGTATCACCCATTTGGAAAAACTATTTGGCCCCTTAAACATAAAATCTGCTTGTGCCACCTTTAGTTTCATAGATTTGGGGAATTAGTAACTACAGGGGACAAATAAATTTTCACACAGGCCCAGTTGGTATTGGATAACTTTTTTGCTTCAATAAAGAACATTATCATTTAAAAACTGTATTTTGCGTTTACTCAGGTTGCCTTTGTTTTATCTTAGATTCTGTTTTCATTTCTGAAACTAATTTAGTATGAGATATAAACAAGCACTGCACTGTATATGTACTGCCATAATATATAATAATTTTAATATGATGTTTAATATGTAATATTGTGTTCCTTGTTTATGTTAACTTTGGTGTGTGTTTATTTTTCAGGACTTAATTCCAATGTGTTACCGCTGTTCCACCCACAACCCGCTGCTAAACAACCAGGGCAATGCCTGCGTTAACTGCAGACAACCGTTTATTTACTCTGCCTCCTCTTACGGTGAGCGAGCAGCATGCCTGTCAATCACAGCAAAGGGCCTTCCCCGAAGTGTTTAATATTTAAATAGGTCTCTGGATCCATTTTAATCTTTGTGAAATAGGATTTGAGTCTTTGTATAGGCACTAAATATAATTGCGTGTGTGTGTGTGTTTAGAAGTCCTTCCTTTGGTGGAGTTCTATTTAGAGGACGGTATCGCAGATGAGGAAGCAGTATCTCTGATTGACCTGGAAGTGCCACGAGCGGACAAGAAGACAACCCGCTGGCAGGAGATGAACAGAGGCGGTATCCTTTTACATACACTCACACACACACACAGTGTTTGTGTGGTTACAGGGCATTTAAATAAGTAGTATGCAGAAGGGTGTAAGTGTGGTTATAGCTAAGTGAATTAGGATCCCTGCCACTGGATTAGTTCTGCTTATGTACTCTTACCTAAGCAGAATGAAGGACATCAAATGTGACACTTAAATTCAGCTAAATTATAATAATACATTAATAATAAGTGATGTATCCAGTGTTACTCTTAAAAAAATAAAATTATTGAAAGGTACGTTTTGAATAAAACTATTTAGACTTAGATACTATTTAGACTTTAAAATAAAGCGCAAATACTGTAGTGACAAAAGGTTTGTTATAATTGCAATGCCTTATTACTTCATGCTATTTACAGTAAATTTAGTGTCTTTCATTAGACAAAGATAAGCAAAGATAAAGTACTGTACAATTTTTAGAACGAATGAACAGTTTGTTAAGAAGAATGCAAGGGAGAATATGCCAGAGTGTGAAGCAGAGCAGTTTCAGGACAATATGTCAAAGCGTTTGAAAGTATGAAACAGATGGCAACCAAAGGACGTGTGTGTGTGTGTGTACTTGTGTAGCTCTCCTTAACTGGGTGTTGCAGATAGTCAGACTCTAAGGCTGGATGATGATGTCGAACATCCTGAAGAAGATCCCTTTATGGCCAAACTAAGTTTTGAGGTGAGAGGAAGATTTATAGCTTGGCTGAGAGAGAGGTGGGAAAGAATTGTGATAAACATGTATAAAACCTACATTCAATTTTCACTTAGCATATCCTCTCAATAATGGATACGAACCAGGTTTCTTCACTATAGGGGTATAATGCAATGCCAGGATCTGTATCAGTATAGTGCTCCAAATATTCATACCGCTATCTGTATTCGAATTTAATCCTGAAGTGGCCGTGGACTAAACAGGAACGGGTTCCTTCCTTACTTCCTCCGTTCCTTTCCTTGCCTGAATTTTTTAGATTCTCTTTCCCCAAAATATAAACAAGCTTTTTGCCTAATTTAAACCTCAATGACCCTGACCAGTCAGTTACTAAGGATGATTGAATAAGCACTGTAAATGCGTTGCACTGCACTTTGAGTTCATATTAATTAGCTTTATATGTGACTGCCCACAAACATCCACAAGCATCCCACTCGTGCAACTTTCCCATTCCCAATCCACACCTCAAGATTCAACCAACTGTCCTGTGAACCTTTCTGGCAAGCTTTCTAAAAATAAATAAATCAATAAAAAATTGAATAGTGTTCCTGCTATTCGTAACTGTATTTGTATCTATTTGGAATATATCTCAATCCAAATAACAAATTCCCATTCAGTTACATCCCTGCTTCACTACTGACTGTGTGTCTGTGGTCACTGGTGATTCTGCTAATGTGTGTCTTACAGCAGGGGGGCAGTGAGTTTGTTCCAGTCGTGGTCAGTCGTGCAGTGTTGAGCTCCATGTCGAGAAGAGATGTATTAATAAAGCGCTGGCCCAAGCCTTTGCGCTGGCAGTACTACCGCTCTCTACTGCCTGATGTCAGCATTACCATGTGTCCCTCTTGCTTTCAGGTACACACACACACACACACACAAAGACACACACGGTGTTTGCGTGTTTCTTTAATTTATACCATAGGGGCCAGTCAGCATTAAGCAAACGAGACCACACTATCTGATCTACCTCAATTGAGTTCTTTCATTTTTCGCCACACGATAAGTAATTCACATCCTGTTTCTTATGTTATTCATTTTTCTTCTTTGTTCTTCATCTTGATTGCACACTTCCTCTGTCTGTCCCACAGATGTTCCACAGCGAGGACTACGAATTATTGGTTCTCCAGCACAACTGTTGTCCTTACTGTCGCAGACCCATCGATGAGCCCAACTAGCTCACCCAAACGGACTTAGAGCATTATAAAGTGTGTATTAATAGGGTTCACGGATTAGCCCGAGCTGAATGACTGAGCCTTCACTAGAGATTTGTATCAGTAACGGTAAGCGCGTGTGTGCGTGCGATGGCAGCTTTAACGTGGCGTTGATCCTCAAGCCATAAGAAAAGCGCCACCTCAGCCGATAGCTCTGATAGGATTAAAGAGATCAGGATACTCAGCTGGTGAAAGGCGATTACAGCATTTGGAAATGGCTGGAGTGTGCAAGATGACACTAACAAACCTTATCAAGGTTTTTTTTTCTTTTTTTTTCTCCAAGAAAATGATGGATGCATCTCTAAAACTTAATAGCAATCTTTTCTTTATTAATGGACTTGCTTGTGAATTATTATGAGAAAAAAATCTACACAGAACATTCCATATAACATATATATTATTGTTCTACTAAGGAATTGTTTTTATATAGTCATTGTAATATTTTCATAATTGATGAATTTTCAATAAATGTTTTTTAAGATGTACTGTACATATATGAGCACTGTTATTTATTTTAGCAATTCAGAATTTTGTAATTTCACAATTGTAGTGGGCCTAGTATGGACTCTGTGTGGTTGTTTGTTTATTTGCTAATATTTGGGAGAGATAATAATAATCATCACCATCATCTTGAAAATCAGGTTTATTGTAAAAATTTACAGACTTTCAGCTGTTTGCAATGAACAAATTAAACAAAAGCAATTGAAATAGTTCAACACAACAAATGCATCAAGTGGTTTCCCCGAATTCAACTGAAAATGCAACTTATAATGACTTCTCCAGTTTCAAAATTATTCACCCCCCTGAATAAAATCCCTCACAACAGCACAAATATGCACAACAGGTGTTCTTTCAAGCACACCTGATGCAATGAAGGGCTTCATTAGTTGCACCAGGTGTGTTTGAGCTGGAACACATGAAATACCTGAAATGGCTAGGAGCAGAAAATTTATGAAATACTTCAATGGGGCAGAAGAAGGAAGCTATCAACAGCTGCAACCAGATTTCTGAGTAGGCAGGTTGTGAAAAAACCCTCAAGTGACTACAAAAGACCTGCAGCAAAACTCGGTGGCGACTGTAAGCACAGTAAGGCGCATACTAAACACATAAGGTTTCCATGCCAGAACTCCAAGACTTACACCACTACTGACCTAAAAGCACAATAAAAATCATATAAATAAACCATGGAAGTTTTGGGATTCAGTTCTGAGGAGTGATTAAACAAAACTGGAACTTTTCGGCACGATGGATCAGCGGTATGTCTGGAGGAAGAAGAATGAACACTATCCACAGTCCAGCATGGTGGTGGCTCAGTGATGCTCTGGGGCTGCTTTGCATCCTCTGGCACTGGAAACCTGTAGTGTGTGGAAGGCAAGATGGATTCATTGAAGTATCGGGAAATCCTAGGAGAAAACGTCATGCCATCTGTGAGGAAGCTGAAGCTTGGGCCTCATTGGACTGTCCAACAGGACAATGATCCCAAGCATACCTCAAATATCACCAAGTTTTGGTTGCAGAAGAAGTTCTGGAAGATTCTACAGGGCCTTCAGTCACCTGACTTGAACCCCATAGAAAATCTCTGGTGGAATTTGAAGAATGCGGTTCTTGCGCAAACCCAAGAATATTACTGAACTGGAGGCCATTGCTCATTAGGACTGGGCTAAGATTCCCCAGGAAGGCTGCCAGAAGCTGTGCATCTTGTTTTCAGCAGGTCATAACAGCAAGAGGGTGCTCTACTAAGTACTAAAGATGCTTGCCATGAAGGGGGTGATTAATTTTGAAATTGGAGAAGTCATTATAAGTTGCATTTTCAGTGGAATTTGGGGAAACCACTTGAAGCATTCGTTGTGTTGAACTATTTCAATTGCTTTTGTTTGATTTGTTCATTGCAAACAGCTGAAAGTCTTTACATTTTGACAATAAACCTGATTTGCGATGGGGGTTGAATAATTTTGATTGTTCATAACTGTATATAGTTTTTATACAGCAGCTTTCATACATGTTTAATGCAAGCTTAAAGTGAAACACGAGGCAATCAAAAACAATAGAAATAAAAATAATATAATGACAGAAAGAACAAAATAAAGAAGAATTAAAGAAAATCTTCAAATGCTGTCTTCTGTCCTTCAGTGTATCTTAAGGATTAGTCACTTTCTTTCTGACCTTGCGCCCTATTTTACCAAATTACACTAATCTCCCACTTTCACTGAGGTTAATCCATCAGGACCGTGGCATATAAGAGAGCTGCTCAGTGTCCCGGGGAGTTGATCACTTGTTCTCAGGAACTGACACTTTCTCCAAATTATCTACAATTCAACGATTTCTTTTGCTTGTTTGCTTTTGTCCCACCGTCTGTTCTTGTTTTCCGTCTTGTATTTCTGAGTCTCTGCAGTCATCATGAACGGGACAGAGGGTCCGAACTTCTACGTGCCAATGTCCAACAAGTCGGGCTTGGTTCGCAGCCCGTTCGAGGAGCCGCAGTACTACCTAGCCGAGCCGTGGAAGTACTCGCTGTTAGCTGCCTACATGCTCTTCCTCATGATCACTGCCTTCCTGATCAACTTCCTCACTCTCTACGTCACTGTAAAATACAAGAAACTCCGTACGCCGCTCAATTACATTCTTCTGAACCTCGCTGTTGCCGGCTTGTTCATGGTCTTCGGAGGCTTCACGGTCACTCTCTACACCGCCCTGCATGGATATTTTGTCCTGGGTGTAACTGGGTGCAATATTGAGGGTTTTTTTGCCACCATGGGAGGTGAGTATACTATGAAAAGTAGTTGGGTTTGATCAATGTATGCTGTATAATTTTATTAAAATGTATTTTGAAAGTACTTGAAAATGTTATCTTATTTGCAGTAAAAAGGAAAACTGATAACCTGTGGACTAATCTATGAACTGTAAGTTTCTATAGATAGACAGCTTGACATCTTTTTTATTTAAAATTATTATTTAAATTTTTTTTTTAGGTGAGATTGGCCTGTGGTCCCTGGTAGTTTTGGCTATTGAACGCTACATTGTGGTGTGTAAGCCTGTGTCCACATTTCGTTTTGGAGAGAAGCACGCCATCATTGGAGTTGGCTTCACCTGGATCATGGCCCTCACCTGTGCTGGCCCACCACTGCTTGGCTGGTCCAGGTAAAGCCGGGTTCACACGGTATGATTTTGGCCACGGTTTGGTCGTCTGAGACAAATTTTGAGAATCCTAAAAGATTCCTATAATCCTAGTCCTAAATCTGTAGTCATTGATCGCTAGTTTGACGTGTTCCCTGACAGCCAATTAATGGTCGTTGCGATCAAATTTGTTCTCTGTTTAAATGTCAGAAGATTTTAGGCCCAGTCCTGTAGTGTGGCTTCTCCTACTCCGTGCGAGTCTTCTTGCATGCGTTTTCCATGTCTTGACTGTCGTACAGTCTGACATTAATGACAACTGAGCTCCTACAGTGTGACATGGCTTACAGCTGGGATCATGTTCATACAGTCTGACAAGCAACAGTCGCAAAGGACTATTAAAAATCGCACAGTGTGCACCCATTAGAATGAGAGACAATTTAATTAATAATATAATGCATGATTCGTCTTATCCAATCACATGCATTTATGTAAATTATTTAGTTGAAGGCAATTCATTAGCTCAGAAACTATCTACATTACTAGAGACATTAATTCAGAAGAGAGTGCGTTTTCATTTTGTGGGACTGAACCGTTACAAATTTTAGTTGAATATCCCTGATATAATGGGATCAGTATGTTAATATAATACCATGATATTTGAATGAAAGCTCAAATATTCATGGAAAGACCTTTTCTTGCCTTAGGTGCACCCCTACATTTATCACACCTTCAAATCCATAAAAATTAGAATCAGGTGTTCAGGATTGGGTGCCAGTGATTAGAACCTGCTTAAGGAGTGCAGGTGGAACCTGTCTTATTTATATCCCTCTCATATCTAGTGTCTGGTGTTCCCTTTGTTTTTCAGGTGTGTGGTGTCATCATGCCAAGATCTAAAGAGTTCTGTAAGGCCTTCAGAAAAAAAAAGAAAAAAAAAAAAGGTTTTGGATGCCTATGAGTCTGGCAAGGGATTTATAAAGACCTCCAAATTATTTGAAATACATCATTCCACTGTAAGAAAAATCATCTACAAATGGCGCAGATTTCAAACAACTGCCAATTTGTCTAGGACTGGCTGACCCAGCAAATTCAGCCCAAGAGCAGGCCATCTGGGGCAAGAAAGAAGTCTTCAAGAACCCCAAAACTTCATCACAGGATCTGCTAGTAAGTCTTGCAACTGTTGGTGTCAAAGTGCATGCTTCTACAATCAGAAAGAGATTGCACAAATTTGACCTGCATGGGAGGCGTGTCAGGAAAAAGCCTTTGCAAGACTACAGTTTGCCAATGAGCATATAGGCAAAGACCAGGCCTTTTGGTATAATGTGCTCTGGACAGATGAATCAAAGATACAGTTGTTTGGCCACAGTAACAGCAGACATGTTTGGTCCAGACCAAAGACAGCTTTTCAGGAGAAGCACCTCATACCAACTGTGAAGCACGGAAGTTATGGTTTGGGGTTGCTTCGCTGCTTCAGGGACTAGACAGCTTGCATTCACTGATTCAACTACGAATTCTGCATCAAAGAGTGCTTGAAGATAATCTAAGGCCATCTGTCCAAAAGTTGAAGTTGAACCAAATGTGGACCTTTCAACAGGATAATGATCCTAAGCACACTAACAAATCCACAGAGGAATGGCTCACAAAGAAGAAATGGAGGATTATGGAACGACCTAGTCAAAGCCCGGATTTGAATCCCATTGAAATGTTGTGGGGGGATTTGAAACAGGCAGTACATGTAAGAAACCCCTCAAACATCTTGCAACTCAAAGAATATTGCATGGAAGAGTGGTCAAACATTCCAGCAAGCCTGGTGGACAATTATGCAAAACGTCTACAAGAAGTTATTTCTGCTAAAGGGGGCAATACTAGCTTCTGAGGCCAAGGGTGTACTTACTTTTTCCACAGAAGAATATCACATCTATTGCTATTTCTGTTGAATAAATGATTGAAAATTTAAATTTTCCTTGTGGTTTTGTTCAAGTATATCAACGTTAATAATAGGCACTGTTTCAAAGATTATCAAAATGTTTGCTTGTCCAAATATCTAAAAAAAACCCAACAATTTTCATGTGGTGTACTTATTTTCTCACATGACTGTATGTGTACTCATGCTTATGCAGGTATATTCCAGAAGGGATGCAGTGTTCATGTGGAATAGATTACTACACCCCAAAACCTGAATACAACAACACGTCGTTCGTCATCTATATGTTCGTCCTACATTTCTGTATTCCGCTGCTGGTCATCTTCTTCTGTTACAGCCGCCTCCTCTGCACAGTTCGCGCAGTGAGAAAAACACACACACACACACACACTGTGCATAGTTTAGCTATGACAACAAGGCACTTTTCATTATGGGATGAATAAACCATTTGTCTGTCTATCAATATATCGGTCTCATTTAATCTATCATCAGAAATTAAAACCACAACAATCAGCTAGTCTGTCTTTTGCTCAATCTCCTCTCTATGCTGTTTTGCCAGGCCGCAGCTCAGCAGCAGGAGTCGGAGAGCACTCAGAGGGCAGAGAAAGAGGTCACCCGGATTGTGGTCGTTATGGTGATCGCGTTCCTGGTGTGCTGGTTGCCGTATGCCAGTGTTGCCTGGTACATATTTGCCAACCAGGGCTCGGAGTTCGGACCCGTTTTCATGACCGTGCCGGCATTCTTCGCCAAGAGTGCCTCTATTTACAACCCTGTCATCTACATCTTCCTCAACAGACAGGTACGACAGCACGGGCAGAAAGTGTGACTTGAATGGTGTGTTTTTTTTGTAGTTTTTTTTTTTTTTTACTTTTCCTTGTCATTGAGATTGCATCTTGTGTGCCTTTAATAGTTGTTTTCATAGTGTACCTATACAGGTACCGTACTGTAAGAATTAGTGTTTAGATTAGAGCTTTAAAGATACGGTATGTGATGCGCATTATTCCTAGGTCACAGATAAATATTAAAGGTACCACACCGGTGACAAGGAAAGGTACAGTTTAGTACCCTTATTTCTGAGAGTATACACAACAGTTCAGTCTGAAACCAGTCCAGGTTTACTATCTTGTGTATTCATTTGGTGCTTGTGTATATTTATGGTGTAGAAAATATATACAATGTAATTCATCCAAACGATATAATATCTCCAGTGGTTTGGAACATATTCATAGTAGTCTGTCTATGTGTTTGAATTTAAAGGAATGCGTTTTCAATGTAATCTCTATAGTGTATAGCTTATGTGTGGCCACAGTATTTCCTTGTACTGAGTAAAGGATGGAAAACCTGCAATCAAAACTTGATTATAATGGAACTCTAAGGGCAGTTGTTGAATGTTTAATATATCAGTTCTTCCAGGATTTTGTGAACACACAAATGAAAAATCAAGTAAAGATCAAGTAAGCACCACAATATTCAGACAAACTTGCGATTTTTCTAAATGACCACAGATTTTGGCCAAGACTCGTCATGTGACGTCATCACATGAATGCGCATTCAGCCAAAGCCCTCTTCGATTCAGGTGTGGCGAACATGTGTACAGCTAAAAGGTCTCATTTACCAGCAAACATCACTGCGAAAGACCGCGCAAAACAATTCTGTCCACTTCATGTAGTTTTTCGCTAATTCATCCAACAAATTCAAGCATTTTTGGCCGCAACAATTACAAGAACACTCAGCAAAATCCTGTACGGACTGATATACGTGAATATATGTGTGATAGCCTGGGGAAAAAACAGTCGAATGTTATGTCTGATTTCTGGAAAACAGACGTTTTTTCTACTAGTAATACACGTTGACATCTCAACTTTAAGAAAACAAAAATCTATTTGATTAAAACAATGAAGAACTGTTTTTGTTTTGATTTTATTTTGCTTCAAACCTTGTGTCACTTTCGTAGGTGTGATTTTCTCACACAGTCGATCAAGTTGTTAGATAGCAGTGTTAGACGTGCTACAGTGAAACGGACATAAATCTAATCTAATCAGTTTGTGATCAGTAAGCGACTGTCGAAATGTCGTTTTTATGCCTTTATTCTTATAGTACTAATTGTATGAGTACCATTGTTCCTTGTTATAGTTCAGGAACTACATGCTGGTCACCCTGTGCTGTGGAAAGAACCCATTCGGTGAGGATGAGACCAGCATCACGTCCTCTACAAAGACCCAGTCCTCTGTGGTCTCCACAAGCCAGGTGGCCCCTGCCTGAACCTGTGACCTCTGACCTCCAGCCCTTTCGACCACACCCCTAGTGCACCTGGAACACCATCGGTCGAAGTAGTTTCCTGTTGGCCGCCTTTTTAAACGGTCAATTGTCTGTTCTCAACATTTCTGGCTAGTCTCCCATTGATGAGTTTGTTTCTGGATTCCTGTTGCGTGATTGTAATATGCACACTGGAGCATGGCATGTCGTCTAATATAGGCTTTTAAAGGGAACATGTTCAGTTGAGTTATGCAGAGCTTTGGCACTTTCCATTTGTTTTCATTATCGTTAACCCGCCGGACGTCCTCCCTCAGTGTGTTTATTAAAAAGATATCAGGTTCTTAAATAAAATTGTAGGAGACGCCTTTAGGGTGAACTTTGACGCCCTGCTCCTTACCCATTACTCACTGCGTGTTGTGGCGTGTGACGAGTGAATGATGTGATGAATGGGTAGAACGGCAGACAGATGTGAGTCATAAGAAACATCTGGAGTCACAGGTTCATGGATGTCACAGTCAGCCTATTTGTGTTTGGTGCATTTGGCTCATTGTTAGAGGAAGTGTTAGGATGTGAATTGTCGTGCAGTGTGAAATAATAAAAAGTTTTGTCCTCATACAGGCACTTTTCTGTTTTTCCTGCTCTAGCATGCCTCAAATATTTACCAATTTATCAAGACTGATGGTTTGTATTGGGAAATGCTCAAATAAATATACAGTGTATGTCTTGAGAAATACTAATTAATAGAAAAACGTACGCTTTCAAAATAACAACAGAATGCTTATTCAAGGTCATAGGTTTATTTGATAAAATTTCCCTCTTTTTCCATGAAAGCAACACATTAAACAACTGCATCAGGCAGACTATCCAGTACAATTAACCAGAATAGTTCCTTTTTGGTTCAGATTCAATCTAAACTTCTCATTCAACTTTCTTCAACCTTTAAAACAGTCTGCAGCTTCGTCCTCATGGCCATGACCTGTAAATCACATGGACGCTGATTGATTTGTTGTTGAAAACGTTCACTGCCAAGGTTACATTCTACAAGCCACTGAATCCAGGATGTTTTCATTCTGACTCATCCCTCAAAGACTAGGCACAGGGAAATAAATTTAAAACACACCAGATTTGATCACGACGGCTTGAAGTAACTGTAACCTTTTGTGCAGTTAGGAGGACTTTCCTCATATCGGCTTCCTCTCACATTGAAATTATTATACTATAAAAATCATACACAAAGCTATAAATATTGCTATGGAATTTTTTACTATACAGTCCAGTGCATCATTGGCTCTTCCCCAGAGTGGGGTCAGTGCGTGAAGTAACCACAGGAACTCCTGGTTCCATAAGTCCACATTTAAACAGCCTCCCAACACGACGTCAAGTGAAATTCCATCAGTCCCCGTCTTGTTAACAGGCATAATGTGTTTTTGGATTGCATATCAATAATAATAAAAAAAATGAAAGAAAACAAAACTCACAACCCAGCCATAGAAAGAAGCATGACCAACATGGAATTGGCAACAGAAGGTTTTTGTTTTGATTCAATTTTCAGTTTTTAAGTGTCCGTCCTTTTTTTTTTTTTTTTTTTTTTTTTGGATCACCCCTTGGTTTAGGTTTGATCGCCGGAATGTATTGTAGCCATGTAGAGGCAGTGTTTTCATTGGCTCAGGACCTGTGGAGGGTGCATTTGGATTGGCTGAGTTCAGGCTTCGCTGCTGCACTCGTAAATGTTATCCTCCACAAGGGCGATGACCTGTTCAAACTTGTGCTGCAGTTGAGTGCGTCTAGCAGTCGGGTTCGAATCCAAAGCGTTCACCACCTGTCACAAGGAGAGACATGATATTTCAGATAAATACACATTTATTTGTATATTCGAATGTTTGTGTAGTAGGTCAGTATAGTAGTGAGGGCTCTGTCATTAGACATATTTGATCTCTTTAACAAGAACACTTGGTCTCTTTAGCAACTTTGTTCAAAATGGAGTCTAGTTACAAATTTTATTGACTTTTTGAGCAGCCATTAGCAATTGTCCTGCACTTGATATGGTTCTCCAAATCGCACCCCAGATGCTGGTTATACGAGTTATGAGAGCAGGTTTACTCGACTCACCACCACTGTGTAAAGCCTGACTGAGTTGTGCTTGCAGGGGCTGATGTGTCCAGTGACCAATCATGGACCACCATGATTTCCCTATGATCAATCACTGATCACCACTGCTCTCAACATCCCAATCAATGATCACCAGTATTCCCAATGGTCATATTCCTAATGACCAATAACAAATCACCATTGTTCACAACATCCAATTAATGATCACCATTGTTCTCACCGACCAATAACTGATGACCAATGTTTTCTACATCCAATGATAATCATTATTCCCATCATCCAATTACTGATCAACATTGTCCCACCCGCACACTTCTGTTCTTCATTTTAAACTCTCTACTTGGTGATATTAACACTTAATCAAAAAAATTTGTACATTTAAAAAAGAAATAAAAAAATAATAAAATTAATAAATTATTCCTTCCAAAAGCTTTTTCCTTCATGTCCATTTCCAGACTCACTACTAAGTGTCATCCTTCTTCACGTAACACATTTTTGATATACAAATGGTCATCAAACTGAATCCACAAATTAGTTCATGATGTAATGTAGGGACTTTCCCCTGAAAAGAGTTGTCACCACTGAACTTTAATCTTTAACAGCTCAGTTAAATGCTTACACTGGATTCTGCCTCACTTGTGTGTCGCTTTGGTTAAAAGCGTCTGCTAAATGTAAACACAAATTTAGAAAAAAAAAAAACATGGCATAGTCAAAGAAACGCCTACTAACAAAAGTGCATCCGAATTTTCATATGCCATTTATGCACTCCTGACCTTCACCTACTGTGGCTTTACAACTCTACTTCAGCATCCGGAAACATGGCGAGAGAAAAGAGAAAGTGCAAACAATTTGGCCACTTTACACACACGCAGCGCGTCACACACAGCGCGCCCTCACAATATTCGGCAGATCCAGCTAAGCTGCTGTTTTCCAAACCCCCATGCAGTTAGTCTTTCATGTCCAGCAGAGCCATTCACTTAGCATTATGCATGTAGAGAATGAGCTCAATCACACGCGCCTGCAATCAGCCATGTTTTTCACTGCGCCGCTCCAACATGCTGAGGCTGAAGAATGGGTATTAAAACAGCCCCGGGGATTAGCGTCAGGGTGCCAGGACGCACGCACACACACGCACACACACACACACACTCACTCAAATGATATACTGCAGGTGGGATGGGAAAAGGCCACTCTTATCAGGCATATGGGACGTGTGTGTGTGTGTGTAAGCATGCGTGCATGAGCTTGTTAGGAGAGTTGTATAGAAGTGTACTGAATCTGAATCACTGACTGTAACTTCGTCACGAAACATGAAGGCAAGTTTGAACTTCTTCGTACCTGAGTGCGGTATCTCTTGGCATATTTGTAGATCTCGGTCAGGGCCAGGTTGGTGTTGAAGTCGTTCCGGTATTTCTATTAATCGCAGACAGAAAGCTTATTAGATTAGATTCGTTCACAAATTAAAAATAATCTGACAGCACTGGAAACCAAGAATGTGTCATATTGCTAATCCACTGAGTTATGGTGTATTTAGCATATACCTGTATAAGTGATATTACAGAAAATTATGTGGCAGACTGGGAAAACCCTTCAAGTGCTGCATTTTCAGCATTTTCTACTACACTGTGTATGTGTGTGTGTGTATATATATATATATATATATATATATATATATATATATATATATATATATATATATATATATATATATATATATGTGCATTATGGACAGTACGGCAGCCGGTATCTGATTGGAAATTACTGAATTGATTAGGGTTAGGTCCATTTCACTATGCCACATACAGTAGCTCTCCAACAACTTGATCAAAGCATGATGTTCACTGTGTGAGAAAATCACACTTGTCAAACAAGGTTTTAGACTTTTTTTTGGCTAGACTAACCATTTTTACCACCACCATTACCACTGTTACTAGTAACTGCCTCCTTACCCAACATATTTAATCTTTCCAGAAAGATTAAATACATTTCTACATCATTTTTGTGAAACACTGTATATTTATGGTTTATTAATATAGAGGTGTCAAAATATGTTAGCTAAATTTGGTCAAAGACTTTAGAAGAATTTAGCCCCCGTGCCGTCCAGTGGGTTATCCTAAACCCCCACACATCTATTATACGGTTTCCAAAACTGAGCCGCATATGTTTTTAAGCTTACACAATGCATAAGCATACACAATGCTTCTTCTGAATGCTACAAGTTTAAAATATATCCTTGCATTTTTTTTTCTATAAATGAATAATGTAAGGCCACTAATATTGATGATCATTTATCACTGCTGTATCATGCTACACATCCATGCTACACATTTCATCACATAGTATGTTGTATTGACAAATGTCATGAGGTGTTCAGTTAAAAAGCATGATTTTATTTATTTATTTATTTTTTTTTTAGAAATATAAAGCAAATTCTTCTCAAAAATGTTCCTCAGAAATGTTATTATAATTAACAATGAAAGCTATTCTCAGGTTGCATCTTACTCCAGTTTTATATTCATTTACAGTAGCAACAGGAACATTTTTAGATGTCCATTATAGAAAAGAAAAAAAAACAAAAAAACAATACAGTTCAGTAACTCACGCGTGACTCTTCAGCTAGGTGCGCGTTCATCTCCTGCTCACTGAGCGGCGCCATCTCTTGGATCTGCTTGTAATAGGACTGAACCCTCTTCTTGTACTCCGGGATCTCTTTAGCATACAGAAGCTTATTGGTGGGAGAGTCCTGTCAATCAAAAGGAAGCAAGAATATTGAATGACGTGTGTGATTTTCATCTAGTGTGTGTGGTGGTGGTGTTGGGTTTTTTTTTCCCCTCCAGATTGTAACATGCACTTCTGGAAAAGTGGGAAAAGATTAATGCTGAGCAGTGTTTCCTCCTCAGGGACTCTAATGCGGGACATTTTTTATTCTGTTCCACTTCTGCACACGCTTGCGTCGGGGCTGTAGGATGTTGATAACTGGGTGCAGGTGTGTTAGGAGCAGTAAACATGAAAAATGTGCAGTGGTTCGAGAACCCTCGGTGTAATGAGATTAATTCTAATAAATCTGAACAACAGAAGAAGGTAGAATCAGTCCAGGTGAAGAAATGAAGCTAGAGTTAGACTACATTTGTTTTAGAAAGCTGGGTTTCTTGACAGAATATGAAGGAAATATAAAACACCACAGGGTGTGCTTTAGAAAATAATCGACGAGTTAAATTTTACCACCACACCCCAAATTGCTTTATTCCTTTACACCACAGCAAAATGTTGAACATTTGATCTATTTATAGTTACATGTAATGTTGTGTAGCGTCTGCGAGACGAGTTGCTTGTTATAGCAGCTATAAACATAGAGTTGTCCCCTCATCGGCCTCTCTTTTCTTTTCTTTCTCTTGAAGTTAATGAGACAAAACAATCGCAGCTTGTCATGTTACCGAGAGACTGCAAACAGACAAAAATTCTCCGTCCTGAAGACTTGTCGGAAAGCTTCGAGTTACTGCTCTCCATCCGATTGACACCGGAGACGCCTTCCAAAATGCGAAACATTTCCTCACAGAAAACTTCATTATATCGACGATGACACATTTTAAATCTGTTTATGTGTCCTACAGCACCCACTACAAAAATGAAAACCTTGTGTATGTTGTTACTATAGAAACGATAACGCATTCAAACTTCTGTCAGAGCTGCTGTTATAGCACCAATCAGATTTCGAGAATACAACAGCACTGTGGTGTAATATAATAATAATAATTTATCACAGCCGGTCAAACATTTTACTAAGTAGCTTTGTATAATCAAACAATATCACCCGAGCGAGAGTGTTGTAATGAATATCATCCGGGCTGTGATTGGCAAATGATTGACAAATGATTGGCAAATAATCGACAGTTCTATAAACAAGAAATTAATATAGAGTAACTGACATTTCACACACAACATGGCCAAATATTTTTGCTCCGGCACCGAAAAGAGCTCCAAAAGAATCCCCAGCTGGATAGGGCGTTTGCTGTTTCCATGCCAATGGACAAACTGTCTGACAGCCCATAATAAGTGTAATAACTGCTTCAGCGTAACAAACTATTGGGATTTTATGTAGGAACACAGAGCACACACGTCTTGTGAAAGAATACAAACAGTGAAATGTACCAGTGCTGTTATACTTAAAACCAGCATGCTCGGAACGCCGCTTGTCCAATCAAATTAGTGGACTGGAACTAACTGTTTTTACAACGTGGCTTAAACTGGTGTTATTAAAGGCAAAGAAGCATGACTTTGAAACTAGAAATAGCAGGAGCTAATAATGTCATCGCTAAAGGTACCCATGCTTATATTACTACTTTTTACTGCTGTCATGATGATAGCATGACAGGTAGAGTAGTTGTTAGTTATGTTTTAGGAAATGCAGACATGGGGGTTAACACATTTGCTGCGCACAACCCCCTAGAACCCCTTCGGGGTTGGAGGTTCTATTCCCGCCTCCACACCGTGTACACAGAGGATGTTCTCCCCGTGCTTCAGGGGTTTCCTCCAGGTACTCTGGTTTCCTCCCCCAGTCCAAAGACGTGTTGTAGGCTGACTGGCATTCCCAAATTGTCCCCACTTTGTTCCAAAGTGTGAATGTGTGTGATTGTGCCCTGTGATGGGTTGGCATCCTGCCCAGGGCATCCCCTGCCTTGCACCCTGAGTTCCCTGGGATAGACTCCAGGCTCCCTTGTGTAGAATAAGCGATATGGAAAATGAATGGAGGGATGGAAATGCCGTAAAATTGAAGTGTGGTGTGTGATGAACAGGGTTTATATCATGTTTTGTTATTTATGTACCGTTTATTCAGTCTATGATTGAGCTATACTTAAATATAATTTGTCATACTGTGTGTTAGTGAAATGATGTGTGTGTGTGTCGATTGCTGTGTCTTGCATTCCATATGTTCCAGTGCCGACCCCTGTATTTTCTTCAAGCTGTGAATCAGATGATGTGAACTCTGTAGGCAAGGTCCTCCTTATTAGTTAGATTGTACGCAATTGTACAGCCTTCACGCGAACGAAGTTCATCGTTCTCGGTGTTAGACAATTTCAACGCTTTTATGTTGATAAACAGCAGGCTAATTACAGGTGAGTCAGATAATTAAAGCAGAATTAATCCATGAACGAGTAATCAATGTGCAATTGTGTGTAATTACATTACAGCTCTTCTGTCTATATATCTAACTCTCTGCCCCCCCCCCCCCCCCCCCCCCCCCTTTCTGTATGTGTGTCTCACTCTTTTCCTGTCTTATACTTCACTTCCTGCATACACTACATTTGTCTGGTGGCCCCTGACCTTTGACATCCACCTTCCTTTTTTTTTCTTTCTTTTGCTTATGCCTGCAATTCTCATGAACACACACACACACACATGCACAGATTCACCTCATACCTCATCTACATACCTCACTATCGCTGACCAAATCACCAAGAAAGAGGAAGATAAAAGAAGGTGCGTGTGTGTGTCTCTTTCAGCTTTAGGCTTTTGGAGATGGGAAGTGAGATCAGCAGACAGAGGTCACTGTGTGAGTGTGAGCGTGAGCGTGTGTGTGTGTGTGGGCATGTTCTTATAACTTGCTGGGGTATAAATGTCCCCATGTATGTAGAAGGTCTTCACAAGGATAGTAAAACAAGTGTGTGTGTGTGTGCATGTGTGTGAGGGAGATGTAAGAGAATCTCCGTGCCATCTTGGCCCAAAGACAGCAATATATTTGAAGTAAGACTAGAACGGTGTGTGTGTGTGTATATTGTACATGTGTGTGTATTTATTTGAAGGTAGAACGTGCTGGGTGACTATTCCATATTTTCCTGAGTGAAATGTTAGAAGTGTGTTGACGGAGGAAGATGAGGAGCTTTGCGGCTCTGGAGGCTGACAATGCAGGAAAAATGAGGAGTTTAGTTCAGGGGTAAAGGAGTGAAAGGGTTACTTAAAGTATGAGGGGTTAGATGCACACCTAAACACACACACACACACACACACACTTGCACACATGAGAAGGACTAAAAGATTTGAGAGGAGATGTTAACAGAGATACCCAATGCTAATTTTACCCAGGTGCAGGAACAGACATTTCATTTGTATGTTGACAATAGTTCCAAAATGGATTCCAGATGAGTTTACTGGCATATTGTGTGGTTTTTGTGTGTGTGTGTGTGTGTGTGTGTGTGTGTGTGTGTGTGTGTGTGTGTGTGTGTGTGTGTGTGTGCGCGTGCATGCCTTTACCTTCCCCAGCTGTAGGTCAGAGATGGAGCATGCGTCGATAAAAGCCTGAGCTATGACGGACAGACACGCGTCCATGTGATCCGTCTTATCGATGTCAAAAACGAACTGTGGATTCTTCAAGATGTTCACCCAGAAACGCAGGGGCAAACTAGAGAGAGAGAGAGAGAGAGAGATAAGAGACAAAGAGAGGGAGAGACAGGAGGGAAAGAGATACAGAAACAGTGAGACAAAAGTGACAGACGGAAAGAGAGATAGAGAATTAGAGAGCAACATTGGTGGAGAGAGAGAAAGGAGAAGACAAGAAGAGTCAGAGAGAATGACCGAGAGAGGGAGACAGGAGGATGGACAGAGAAGGAGTGAGGTACAGAGAGAGATTTGCCATCAAGAATTATCAATTAAAACACATTTTAGTGTCACTGGGGAGCCAAAACTTTCATCTCCACTCCAATTTGTTTCTCACAGACACGTTATTAATAGCTTTTAGAGTCTTTTGAAATACAAGCACGTCTAGCCCGTGAGAATTTAGCTCTGTAGCTAATTTCCACACAGCTAATGTTATTTGGCCAACAAAATAATTAGCCAATGTGAATTCAACATCCAGAAACCTTAACTCACGGAGAACATGACACGGCCGCAATGATATATGGACTATACAGTGTGGATATGTGGATGATCTTGTCGTAACCAATGAGAGCATCAGTCAGTATCCGTTCCTATCAGCATCATCAGCAGAGCACAACATGAATTTACAGTGCAGTTGCGAATACAACGTAGTCTATTATACACACTGAATTTTCTCCTCAGGTGAGTGTAGGTTCCTACATAACCGCGAGCAAAACTATGCAGGAATCTGTTTTGTGCAATGAATGCCAAAAATCTAAGCAAGTAGACAAAAGTGTGCTGCAAAGTTTTAGTTATGAAGTAATTTAGACATTTGAACAAAAAAAAAAAATGCACATAGAAATATTTGGCTGGGAAAATATCCCCTGGTGCACAGAGAATGTTGGCACTAATAAGACAGGCTGAAAAACAGAAGGCCGTACTGGCATACGCTGCGAATAAAGCGTTTAAAAAGTGCCAGCATTGCTGCTATTACAGATTGAGTGGGTGCGTGTACTGTAGGTCACGGTCAATAAGATTATTTCAAAAATATAGTCAGGTTAAAACCCAAACCGTGTCTCAGTACTATCCAGCAAAATGCCTAACAAAACTTCTTTCTCGCTGTCTCGGTACCTGTTCGTCTTCCAGATGTGCAGCGTGTCTGGGTCCGTGATTCCCCGTTTGTCAGCTTGCTCTTCTAGGAAATCGAAGAAATACTTCACGGCTAGTGGTGGCTTCTCAGGCGGGATGCTGAGGACGGCCTGGAAGAGGTCATCCAGGAACTTCTGAAGTGTTCCCTGTAAAAGGCAACATCCAGAACGTGGGCTGTAATTCACAGGGTACTTCTCAATGAGCTCCCTAGTTCAGTAGTCAGGGCACTGCATCAGCGAGTTTACGGGCTGTCACAATCTCAAAATCCTTCAAGTGCACTGGAATGTTCACTCCCTAAAAACTCCCACAACGAACCGCAATATCCAGGGAGCATCTATGCTCACTATGTTTCCTTATTGGAAATGATGTCATATTTTCTGAAGCCCCTCAGCTCCAAGACAACACCGGTCAAACTCTCAGCCGACTCGTTATCGTTGTTGTAGCTCTCCAGTGATTACTTCCGCTAGTTTATTAAGTTTGTCAAGCTTTATTTGACGTTCTATATACAGTTTGTTTGAGTCTAATGAAAAAATCCACTAGCTAGATAACAATCCTGCTTGAGAGTACCATGAAAGAAACGCACGTGATTAAGTGAACACATTTATATGACATGTAATGTCAGAAAGATATCATTCTTGCTTGCTGTTGTTGAATACCAGTGGTGACATTTTACAACGCGAGTACGTAGTCATGTCACCGGAAATTGAGTCATCAGTGTCCTGAAGTGAAGTGAGCCAGGGTCATTACACCGAACTCGTGTACACCAGTGGTTCTCAACCGGGGGGTGCAGGGAGAGATCGGAAGGGGGGCGCAAATTGTTCTTTTTCAAGAAAAAAACACAGACAGGGCATCATTTGGTACTCTGTGTATTTTATTGCTTTACAAATAGAATGTGCATAAATGAAAAACCCCACATTCCCTCTCCCTTTGTATTTTCTTTTTGCAGGGGAGAGGCGGAGCTTAGCCTGTCTTTTATCTAGCTGTCAGTGCAGACCAGTGTTGCCAACTTAGCGACTTTTTAGACACCTTTAACGAGTTTTTTTTGTTGCAAAAAAAGCACCTAGCGATAAAATCTAGCGGCTTTCTGTACAAACCTTAGCAACTTTCCAAATGTCTCCAGTACTGCCCTGCAAGTGCGAGATCCTGCTTTCCCACTGCACTCACACCTCTCTCTGCGTCTGCTCTGTTCAGTGAGTGTCTGACAGCCGGAGATTTAACAATGTCACGGATAACGAGACGCGTCCTTCGTGCCCGTGTAACATCATTCGTATGCGAATGTTTTTAGAAAGCAAGACGGATGTAATGCAACATGTTTCACATGTAAAATAGTACACGTTATTACAACCTAGTTCTCTTGTTCAAAGTAGTTGTAGTGTTCAGAAACATTTTTGATCATTCTGTCCATTATATAGTTTTATAAAAGTCATAAAAGTTATTTTTTAAAAATCATATATATATATTTTTTTAAAAAGTACAAAAACACAAAAGCAAAAAAATAAATAAAAAAATCTATCAATCTGTCCAAAAACAGATTGTAGATAGATAGATATATTTTATATAGAATAGATAATCATTATACCTGGTCTCCTCTAATATGATTGGGGGGGGGCACTGTACTGATTCACAATCTAGGGAGCTGACTGGGACGCACCCACTGTCTGGCAAAGTTTTCTGCTTTATGCTATGTGAAACATTTCAATTTCTAGTATTTGTCATTTCTCCATATCTACTCCATATTAGTATCTCAAAATAGAAACTATATACAGTATACCAGTACGGCTTAACCATGACAATGGGAGTTTAAAATCCACTGCCAGACAAATGTTTTTGGAAACGCGGAGGTTATGCTTTATTATAATTTAATCATTATTAGTGCCAAAGATGAAACACAAAGGCACAGAATGGCAATTAATAAGAAAAATGTTTAACTAATCTTCCCCCAAATACCTAAATCTTTGTGTTCGATGATTTATTAACCGGCTGCTCTTAGATTCCGGTGGGACTCTAACTGAGTGCTTTATTAAAGCCAGGTGCTGTAGGAGAGTAAACCCGTTAATCCTGTAGATTAAAGACTCACACAGTTCTAGCATCAGCTGAAAGACACAAGCATATTGTGTACAAGTGCCCGATCAGAGTGATCAAGATCCTGGCCTTTCTTAACCCAATTTTTAAGAATTGTATTTGATTTAACCAAAAATACTAAACTACTAAAAATACACAACATTTAACTAGCAGTGTGTAACTATGTATGCAATTCCAGTAAACATGCTCAGGCAATATACATCTCTAAAGCAGGTTATACCACAGCACTGTAGAATTCTCGAATCGGATTGGTCAGAAAGGTGGTGGGTGATGAATTTTCCAGAACATTTCTATATATTTGATTGTTTCTATAGTAACCGCTCATTCACAGGGCTTGTACGGCGTATGTTCCACATAAAGAGTTTGAAAACGTCTCGTTATGTAACAAAGAAAAGCGTATAATCATTGATATGGTGATGCTCGGAGATGTTTAACATTTAACATTCATAGAAGGAGTCTCCAGTGCTTTGTAACGTTCTAACACATGACTGTGAGGGAATGACTGTTTACAGCTGTTGTAACGCAAGTGAAAACTTAATTGCAGATGTTCCATATAAACGGTTAAAGTCCCTGTGAATTCAAAATGGAGTTTTGTGGCGTTTAGTATGAATATATTCGCCTTAAGGTCACCTATAAGCTAGTGCGCTCCAAAACAATGACAGAATTCGCATTTAGAAGATTCAAAATGTACAGTCTCTCTCTACTACCAATACGGATTTTGATGGCATCATTCTGCACTTCAGCTTCTCATCAGATTTTCTGTCTAATCAAATGCTCTCTAGAATCTGAAGTGGCCCGACGCCAACGTTATATAAAACGTTATCACCTTGCTGAAGTTGCTGTTGTTGGGCGAGAGAAATAATATCATTTACATTACTGTAAATGTAATGTAAATGTAAAGTACATGTGCGTTTTATTCAGTTTTCCAACTTTAAGTAGGTTAAGAAGGAAATGGCTTGAATTCATACACTTATTGCTCGGGCTCTCGTCCATGGTACTAACTGTCAAGTACGGCTTAGCCCAGGCTATGAGGTAAGCTAAACGCTATTGGCTATTTAAAAAGGGGGAGGAGCGACTGATTTCCCACCACTACTGCCATGACTTCCTTTTTCAGTAGAAAGTACATCAACACATTGAATAAAGTTCAAGGAACTTCACTGGAACTTTAAAGGCATGACGCGTCGTTTATTAATGAATTGCAATCGTTGGCAAATTGCTGTGGTTAGGGCAGTGTGATATGGTGATGCATATCGCAGAATGTCTATTGATAGATATTTTCCTATGTCATCTATGTCACCAATGTTGCAAAAGCCACTTTTAAGGTCGGAGCTATGAGTGTACTGTAACAAAAACAAACCAAAGCATGGAGGAGCGTGACACGGAGCAACACTACTCACAACACTCCGACACAGAACAGGCATCAAAGATGAAAAAAATTTGTGTGTCTTGTGCCTAAAAAGGGAGGTACTTCTGTCATTTGGAAGTGGTTTGGGAATAACAACTGAAAAACTGAAGAAAAAAAAATTTGTAATGAATGCATTGTATGAATGCATGCAGTTATTTTCTATAGATAATTTTTTCATCAATTTTAAAGAATACGTAATATATATCACGATGTATATTGTTTCAAGATTATCCATATCGTGAGTACAAGATTCTGTCTATATCGCCCAACCTTAGCCGTGGTGTAAGAGGAATAAAACAGTTCAGGACGTAATGTTAAAGGAAATAATCGACTTTGGGGTAGTACCGGTACTTTGTGTCAGGCCGCATCACACCACGGTTGATTATTTTCCTATAACACAACACCCTGTTCGGTTTTATTCCTTCCATATCATACTTTTGAAAAGGTATCAGGTGAAAATCTGTAGAGAAAGAGAAAAACTGTATTTCTACATTGTTCTGATAAACAAATGAAGTCAATGACTGACTTTCAACAAGTTAAATTGAGTAAATATTTAGAGAAAACCCTGATACTGAGATTATACCGAGATTATAAAGTAGCATATCTTTCCAGTCTTACCTTAGTGGAGAGGAGGCGGGTCAGATAAATCTCAGGCAACACCTTCTTCCTGTGACTGTGCCTGTGAGACTTCTTAGTCTCTGCGAGCTCATCGTGGGGCAGGACCTGCACCAATCGCAACATCATAAAGCACAATGAAGTGGCTTGCATGCTATGAATTGTGTGCGCTAAAGACCGACAAGGTCCAAATAACAATGAATAATCAAAGTGAATGGAGTGTTGAATGTTTATAGCTGTTTAATGATCACTAAACCTCAGTGAAAGGAAGAAAGGAAATGCGCACACAGAAAAGCTGCATTAAGGAATACACGGAACTTTTAGCTGCCAACGCATCTGCAACTAATTCGTGTTGTCAGTTTAATTTTGCGAATTTATTTATTTTTTTCCCGACGGCTTACGTTAGCCAAAGCATTGTCTACCATGTCTTTCTCTTTCATTCGCTTGTCATTGCTCTGAAGATTGTATGTACACTGCAATTCCTTCAGACATGGGGAGAAAAACCTGCATAATCATCCACAAACCTCAAATGCGTATGTGTGTGTGTGTGTGTGTATGTGTTTGAAGGAGAAACACACACTTACCAAATGAACATACTTCTCAGTGTCCAAGTCTTTAGCTGCATTAAAAAATAAACAAAAGCCCAAACAATTACTTGGTAAACCAGACGTCAGACACAGAGCCGAAGGTATTACAAAAAACAAAAAAAACAACAACGACGAAATGACAGAATAATTAAAGGAGAGAAATTCAACATGCTAGGCTGAAGGAAAGGTTAATGAGAGAAAACCCGAGAAGTAGTGAGCGTGTGTGTGTTAGCAAGGTCAGGAGAGGAGACACACTGATTGGTAGTGGAGCCAGCTTAATGAGCTTTAGGACCTCACTGTGATTACAAAAGACATTAGCTTTCTCTGGTTTACAAACACATCTTAACAAGAGCACATACTGTACTGACCCTCATTATGAGGCGTCTGTGTGTGCGCACGTGTGTGTGTGTGTGTGTCAGGTGGGTGGGTGGGTTTTTGATTTATATTAATGTGTGTACTAGGGCTTTGACAAATTGCATTTCAGTTTTAATTGCTTATGTCTAGTTCACACCGCGCCGACCGACGCAGACATTCACCAACTTTTAAAAGTTGGCTGTTGGATTTCGAACGTTGGGAACTGTCATGTTCACGCTGCCACAACACACACCAATAAACTTTTTTACGGACAGTCAGACTGGTTTAAAAATGAATGATCCTTTTACCACAATCGAAATCTTACTAGCGTCTTCATGCCTGAACTACTAGTGTCGCTCTTTGCCTGAAAACATGAGGAGTGAAATGAAAGAGGTTGCGGGTGAAGCTAAATTAGCGCACAGGCTTTCATTTCTATGGAGTTTTAAATATTCAAGAATACTGATGTACTTTATTCTAAAAAGGATATTTTCTATCGTTTTGCTTATCGACCTATAATTATCAGCTATAATGTTTTATTCGTGTGTACACATTGACAATACATTTTGAAATGCATTTAATATTCAGTGATATTCATAAAAAGTCCAAATTCACGACATGCCTTGTATTATTATTATTATTTTTTTTTTTAAGTAATAGAAAACCAATCTAAAGAAACTGTATAGGTTTTTAAAAGTAGATCACAAAAGTAAAATCACACATCACTATAAATACTGCGAAAAGTATTGAAAGAGTGAAATTAGTGCTGACAGCCATAATTAAGATACATTAACTGTAATGTTTTTCGTGACGGCTGAAAATGATATGTGCTTAAAAAGCGACAAGTGGTTATGCTGGGGGGGGGGCGCTATAAAACTAAATATTCTAGACGCATCAGTTTGCATAAGGAGTTGTTTTATAAATGCATCATGGAACACTGAATGGGAATTGAATTTGAATTGAATCGTGAGTTGCCTAATGATTCCCATCCTGGCAGCCCTGTGTAATGTAGCATAAATAAGAGACAGATCTCTTGTCTGTTAAAGCAGGTAAAGGAAAATTTAATATGTGAGTCAGCAGAGCGCATCCATCCTTCCATCCTACTGGGCCTAACACACACACACACACACACACACACACAGTCATGGTCATTACCTCTGCCCAGTGTGTTCTCTCTCTTGTCTTTCATGCTCATGGCCAGCGATGCCCCCTCAGGGATCTGTACGGAGCGAGAGTTTAAAGGGTCAGAGTTCAGGAGGGTCAGAGGTATTGTGCTTCCACTCAAGAGGAGCGAAAGCACTCATTAAGCCGAAGAAGTTTACATACTGTGTAATGAGTTAGACAGCCTTTTCACTGAACCGAGACTGCGGGTTTCACTGCACGCATGGACACACACCACACACACACACACACACTTCACAGCTCATTCCCTGTGGCACCTCGCAAGCTAAACAGTCACGCTGCTAAGAGCGGAAAAGGTCGTGACTGTTTGCACACACATTCCGTCTCATTCCCTTTCTCCCTGTGGTCCTTTTTGTCTCGCTTCATGCTGGGACATAGTTTAAGAATAAGGGAATTTGGGAGGGGAAAAGGACACGCACCTGGTAATGAAACACAGTGTTGAGCTTCTTCCTGCCGTCCTCCATTATAGAGGTGTTATCCAGATCCTGAAGTATTCGGCTGCTGCAGCCTGCACCGGGAAACCATTCTGCCGGGCGAAAGAGGAAGCCAAATCATCAGCAAACTCTAAATCCTAACTGTAAAGTCCTAATTCTGACTAAAACTATAACCTTGAACTGTTTACTCTAACCCTAATTTGAAACACAATCCTAGCACCCCAGACTGCAGGTGATTCAGGCCAAATTAAGGGTCAATAGCAAGCGTGCCAAAATTGGGCCAGCTGTAAGCAGCAACAGTTAAAGTTTGCTCGACATTTGAAATCTGGGCCAAAAAAGTCCCAAATGCAAGCGGCAAGCGGCCATATATATATATATATTTATATATATATAAAGACTGTGCGGCATTTCAATTCTGGGCCAAAAGCGCCCCAATTGTAAGTTCTGTGCTAAGTTATGGCATCATCAGGGTTAGTTTGTTTTTGTGTTCTGGTTAGATTGGGATGAATTAATCATTGTCATTCCAAAGCCGTATGAGGGCCAGATGGAAATGTTAAGCATGGGCTCATTTGCTGTCTGGAATAAACCTATTACTCTAATCTTATATCATATTATCACCCTGCTCTGCCTTTCACTACACACACACATTTTGTAGTGGAACTAAAATGGATTTAACTGGCATTCTATGTCACGAATATACACACTAATAACCCATAACAGTGATGTGATGGGTATTATAGTCCACTATTGTTAAAAAGAAATACTGTTCCACAAATAAAACCGCGAAACATGTGATTGCAGAAGTTTTCACCCCCTTTTCAATCAGAAGTTGATCGGTCATGGTCTTCATGATGCTGTTTGTTTAGACGTGTTCCATAACAAACAGGTGTATTTATCTTCAGATCATGTGACACTTTAAACGCACCAACTCCATTTTCTTCCCATTTCAATATTACAAGCTATGACATAAAATCCCAATTAGGTCCATTTCAGCTCCAGGTTGTAATACTATACAATGTTTAAAAGTTTATTGGGGTGAATACTTATGCAAGGCACTCCATATTCACATCTATAATTAATACTAAAGTGACTACTATAAAATTTGGCATCACTACCTGCTATTACTCCTCTGTATTTATTGCTTGAATGTCTTAACATCTCAAAGAATTTATTAATTGACAATCTTAGTCAGATATAAGGATTTGTAACTGACTGATTATGATCATTCTTATTATTATTTATTGTATATATTTTTCTTACCTAATTCGACATCCTCCTCTCGAGGCCACTGGGAGTAGGGCAGATTCTTATAGAAAGCTTCTAAAATCTTCTCCTTCACCTGACAGATGGTGTCTGTGTTCATCACACGCACAGTCACTGAGTCCATCCCGAAGCCTTGGAACGACACGTTAATGTTCTGGAACACACACAAATGAGATTTCGACAAATAATAAACATCTCCAAAATTGCTTTTAAATCAGCAAAAAGCAACTGAGGAAGAACTGAGAGGAGAAGACGTCAGAATGGGATATAATACAAGCCCACGCAGTTATTCGGCTAGCCTCGAGTTATCTTACGTATATTGTGCAATTATTCTAATGAGCCGTCTTGGATTTAAAAAAACCCGAAAAAAGTCTTTCAGGCTGTCAGTACATTAGCAGTACTTAGCTTTAATGTTGAGCCAACGTTGCCATGTCTTTCAGCAACATTCACGGTAAAGCTACAACTGATGTGCCTTAAGGAACATTGTGGATTTGCTGATTAAGCTGCTTTCATCTCATGTTGTGACATCTAAAAGTCGTTTCAGGTTGTGAGAGCTCATTATGATAGTTGCACAATAACACGACATGACTTAAGGCCTGCGATTTCTGACAAGTTCATGATCAGACGCGGTAAGGCAGATGAAAAGACAGCGTGCCAGATATCATATTGAAACACACCAGTGGTTTGGCCTCGATGTTCTCTCTCAGGAGCCATTCTTCGTTCAGCGTGTATCTCGCCTTCCCCGTGATGGCGTCTATCGAGCCTTTGTTAATCTGCTGTTTGATTGCACACAGTAGCAGGAAGAAAGGCTCGCCAACCGTCTCCTGAAAGCAAAAACGTTATGAGAAAACATAAAAATGAACAGCATGTTGTGCGTTAGCTCTTGGGAAAAAAAACCCTCCCAACTGCTCAATTACACTTCTGAGATGTGTCGTATTTGGTGTTTTGAATAAGTCATGAATAAGGAATAAATCATGACAGGGTGTGCTGTTCTAGGAAAATAATAAATGACAGGGTGGTTAATGTTACTGTTACCACCCTGAATGTGATTATTTTACTATAAGAGCACATCCCAGAGTGTTTTATCCCTCTTATACCACAGCAATTTGTCAAAGATTACAGTTTCTAATGTATTAAAGAAAATGCCACATGTTTCATCCATTTATAATTACATTTAACATTGCAGCGCGCCTGCGAGACATATGCAGCTATAAACAGTCACTCCCTCATCAGTGTCTCTTCTTGTTCTCTAGAAGAACTCGATGGTAAATGCACTCGTTGGGCGACTGATTGGAAGGTCGTGAGTTCAAATCCCAGAACCACCAAGCTACCACTGTTGGGCCTTTGAGCATGACACTTAACCCTCGACTGCTCAATTGTATCCTGCCTCAAGAGTACACTGCTGTGGATAAACGCCTCAGGCAAAATGAGGTAAATGTAATAAGACAAAAATACGCAGCTTCTCATGTTATAAAGAAACTGGAAAGAGAAAAGTTATTTGATCTGTGGCGGAAAACTTCCTGACCATTGTAACTATGCTGACGCTGGAGACTCTATAAAGGTTTAATAAATGTCTTCTTACAGAAAGCTTCATATTCCTCTTTGTTAAATAACAACATGTTTATTATTAGTCTTATGTCTAGCGTCCAGCATATAAGTCAGAGCTGCTGTTATAGAATGTTATAGAATGTTAGACCATGGTCTGTCTGAATACTCGATTCTGATTGGCTGGAAGGTGTGCGTTCAAATTGTTGAATTTACAGGTAGTTCTGAATGAATGCGCTGCCTATAAGCGACTGTAACCATAGTAACAGTTACAGGTAAACTCGCACCTTCATTATTAGCAGACGCAGGTAATTCTCACACACACACACACACACACACACACACACACACACACACACACACACACACACACACAATCTCTCTCTCTCTACTGACTATTTACTGTAATTAATTCAAATAAATGTAATCTTAACACACTACTTTGTCTGTGTATATAATTTAGAGCGGGCAGAATTCTAGATTCTAACGACCCGTACACGAAATAACCAACGAAAATTAACCGTTATTTTGATCATTTCAGTCAAATTTTGCACTGCAAACATATCAATGACAGCTTTAACTTGTCAATGCTGGTAAGTGACCCTAGTATAAGCAGAATAATCCATGGCAAGGTGTGCTAGGCAAGTGAAATACTAATATAGAGAATGTTCTGAGATTTACAAGAGATTTTGGACAGCCAAGCCTACACGCCTGGTTAATGGTTCTAGCTTTCTAAATGGATTCTAAAAGGGAAAGCTTTTATTGTAGGGTTCTACTTAAGAACTTTTAAGGCTTTTCCCAGAGCTACAAATCAAATAGGGGCAGTGGTGGCTTGACAGTTAAGGCTCTAGGTTGCTGATCAGATGGTCGAGGGATCAGGCCCCAGCACTGCCAAGCTGCCGCTGTTGGACCCTTGAGCAAGACCCTCTCTGCTCCAGGGGAGCCATATCATGGCTGACCCTGTGCTCTGACCTCAACCTCCTAACATGCTGGGATGTGTGAAGAAAAAAAGAATTTCTCTGTACTATAATGTCTATGTGACCAATAAAGACTCATTAGATAGTGAGCCATTCAGCTGATAAGGCTTTGGTGCTGAATTCAACTTTTTTTTTTTTTTTTACTTTGGCCGACATATTGAGAATTGGGTTTCAAAGCCCCTAGATTTTAACTGGGGTATAAATAGTATTTATTCTCGCCCTCTTACTTTGAGGTAGCTGTACATGCAGATTGACATCCAGTTAGTGAGCATCTTCTCCACCACGGACTCCGTGCGCCGCAGCATCAGCTTTGGGTTCTTGGAGGCGGACGCATCGATCAAATCCACCAGCAGCTCCTTCATGATGCTGGTGTAGTATTCCAGTTTGCCGTGGAGGGCGATAGTGAGTAGTGAGGCCAGATTACATCTGGACAGATGGACACATCAAAAGATAGAGGAGAGAAGGACGGTGGGGAAAAAAAATTAAGACAGTTGATATAGAAGAGAAACGGCTGAAGCTCTTCTATTTACAGGAAGAGGCGTGAGTACTGGAGTGCGTAGGCACAGATGACTTTGGGGGTTGTGTCAGTACAATGCTTCTTTCACATGTATGAGTGAGTGTGTGTGTGTGTGTGTGTGTGTGCGCGTCGACCCACAAAACCGGGGGATGTGGTTGAATCCGGAGACTCTTTCAGCAGATTCCAAAGCTCCTAATTACATGTGAATATAATGCTGAGACAGCCATGAAGTCTCTGATGTACCCCAGAATAAACCTCCCAGCATGCAACAGGGTATTGCAGTATTACAAAAAAGTCTGAGACCACTACCACAAACTATTTTTAGTTCAGGATTTCGAACACAAATACAGTGCTCGTCCTCTTTGCGACTTCTTATTCAAGATCACATCGATTTATAAGAAATCCTCGAGTCGATGTAATAAAATGAATAATGTAACTCTGTCAGCTTGTTAAATTCCTGTCAGTCAAACCAAATGTGTCAAGTCAACGTTGACATTTAGGCACTTGATGAAAAGATTACATGATTACAAAAGCCTATTAACTGTTTCATGGACCACATGAATATTAAGCAGGGATGAAAATGCCAACCAAGCGCCATAGACAATCCTTTGGCATCTATTGTAGTATATTCTCAGATGTGGGTATTAAAATATATATATATATATAGTTGTGGTTCTGACATTTGGGGGTTACCTGTCTCGGACAGCGAAGTCCTTCTGCTGTTCCAGCGCATGAACGAAGGTGATGAGGAAGTGCTTGTTATTGAGGAGCGTGGAGAACATAGTGATTCCCTCCTCTACATTGGGCCTGGTGGTACTGGAGGGCTGAGAGAGGGAAAAGAAGCAAGACAGTGAAAAATAAGTAGGACAAAGGATCTTGAATCAAACCACTGATAATTGGGTAACAAGGCATTGAAAGAAAAAAAAAGACAGACTTTTAAAAACCGCAAGGTTTTGCAACATCATTTTTGACTCATACAGTATATAGGCGGATAAACGATGACACATAACCCTTATAATAATGTCTCATTTATCTACTGTGCAGAAGCAGTCACTTTACACAATACACTCAGTAAATCCAGCTTAATAAGTAAGGTTGTTGCTGCATTGTACAGTTTCCTGATGGTGTTCTGTTTAAAGAGCAATGCTTTGCTCTAGTACATGTCATTTACTGACTCATCAATTCAAAAAAAAAAAAAAACTAATTCAATCTTTTTTTCCTTACAGAAGATAAGCTTGTATCTGTACCTGACAATCTCCTGTTTGATCTGTGCTTTACAGCAGGATGGTCCAATATGGTAAAAATGTCCAATATCATGGTAACCTTGCATAGGTGGCAGTATTTGAAAAGATTCTACTCCAACCCTCATGTTTAGTCGAGGTGTTTTCTGTGTCTGTGTAAGTCTGTAATATGTTTATTTGACGGGGCGCACGGTGGCTTAGTTTGCCGCACACCTCCGGGGTTGCTGATTTGAATCCCCGCGCTTCGGGGGTTTCCTCCCCCAGTCCAAAGACATGTGTTGTAGGCTGTTTGCATCTCTAAATTGTCCTTAGTCTGTGAATGGGTGTGTGGATATGTGTACGATTGTGCCCTGCGATGGGTTGCCACCCCGTCCTTGTGCCCCGAGTTCGCTGGGATAATCTCCAGACTCCCCACGACCCTGAGTAGCATACAGTGGTACGGAAAATGGATGTATGGATAGATGTGTATTTGATGATCTTCACAAACGAAACAGCTCAGATTTCCAAAGATTAACTTTCCAACAACAACCAAAGAAGAAAGAAATGTTACAGAAGAGTGTTTGTAAAAAGAAATGTCAGTAAAAAGTACCATATTAACATAATAGAGCACTTAAAATAATGCTGGCTGTCAGGCTTTACCTGCAAAAACAGTGACGGTCAAGGTCTCCAGAAGAACTGTGACAGGTTCTTCAAGATACTTAGAAAAACAATGTTCTCATGAACCTGTATGAAGTGTACCTGAGATTACGGATGCATTTTTAAAAGCTTAGTTTCGTTTTTATTTAATGCTGTTTAATGTTGTCTACTACTATAGTAGATTTTTTATACAGAAAATGCATAAGTTTTGTGAAGGCATCTTTGCTTTATAACATTTCTTTACATTTGTCTAAGACCTTTTTACGGTACTGAATACATCTGCTTAGTTTTGGCTCAATTCCTACTTCCTTTTTCCCCTAGCTATTATTATTTATTCTAGTCAATCGCTGGCACTTGTATCATTGTCTGCTTTTTAGTTGAAAGGACCTTGAAACACTAAGCCGAAATGAAAGAACAAGCGTCGACTGAAGCGGACATACTGTAAGATCACTTCCTGTTGCCTGAATGATGTTGCATTCTGTGAAAAGTTGTGCTCTAACATGCTGCAGTAAAGTCTACAATGGATAGCCGACATGCACGTACATTCTCTTCCGGCGTAAAAAGAAATACACACCAGGAGGTATCGGTAATTGTAATTAAATGAAGGAAAAACTAAAACCTGGGTGGCATGCTGGTGTCGTCTTACAGCTCTAGAGCTCCTGGTTAGAAGTTTACTGTCTGTGGGTTACTGTCTATGTGGAATTCTGCATTCCAAAAACATGCATGCAGTTGGAGCGGTTATGCTAAATTGCCCCTAGGTGAAAATGAGACCGGCTGTATTTCCACCTACCACCAAGTGTTCCCGGGACCCTGGCCAAGATAAAGTGCTTACTGAATATATGCCCCAAATCGTATACTATTGAGGTAAATAATACACCAACTACTAGTATCTTTATCTATAGTGATGTACTATTTTAACATACTACTTTATGTATTTATGTACATACATATTACTGTATGTACACTATTTTGGATTTGGGACCAGAGTGTCACTGAGGGGAGACAGTGGAACTGAGTACCTGGGGCTCTCAAGAGGCTTGGACTAAAAATTAGCATTTTCAAGAGACAGAATGGAGGACCATCTGAAAATATACAAGTGATGCTTGAAAAGACAACTCTCGATAGCAGCTTGGCATGCCACAGAATGTTTATAGCTAATAAATGAATCCATCCAGCCATCCATTTTCCATACCGCTTATCCTACACAGGGTCATGGGGGAGCTAGGAACCTATCCCATTGTACTCTAGGGACACCCTGGATGGAATGCCAACCCATCTAAGTGCACAATCGCACACACATTCACAAACTACAGACAATTTTGAAATTCCAATCAGCCGACAACTCATGTCTTTGGACTGGGGAAGGAAACCGGAGTACCTAGAGGAAACCCGCAAAGCACAGGGAGAACATATAAACTCCACACACACTGGGTGGATGATAGATTTGAACCCCGGAGGTGCGAGGCAAACGTACTAGCCACTAACCCCCCCAAATTAATGAATAGGAGAGAAATATGTATGACACTGAAAGATGACCACAGCCAAAAAAAGCTCAACTGTTAATAGTCTGAATTGTTTTGGCTCTGTTTGACCCAGCAATCAGACCTGGCGCAAGAACAGCCTCAGTGTTTAGCTGAGCCGTAATGAAGCAGTCCCCATAGAGGCTTTCCATATGCTCCTCATAAAAATAGAGAGGCTGGAAGGGGAGTGGGAGAGACAAAGACAAATGTGTACGTGACGAGTTATGTTCGCTGATGCGAGAGAAAAAAAGCAGCGTGCGATTCCTTTGAAGACGATTGGCTGTGTGAAACACTTCATCACTGTTACTGACGGAAACAAACCCCCCCCCCCCCCCCCCCCCCAGCTCCTGACCTCAAATCGGTGTTTAACACACACATGCATGCATGGATTCACACACAAACACACACACACACACACACACACACACACACAAGTTGCATATAGATGCGTTCATTAATCATAGCATAATGGAATGCCGTGTCAAAAGACAAGCTCTTTTTCATTATTTCCGGAGATAACTTTGGGAGCATGTGCCCCTTTTCACAGAAACCCAGAATACTGCAGATTCAGCAGCATTCATCCCGTCTACGTGTGTGTGTGTGTGTGTGTGTGTGTGTGTGTGTGGGTATGTAATGTATGTTTGTGTGCTTTACCTGCCAATCCTTCAGCAGAGGGTGGGTTTCAGGTAAGGCTCTTGGTCCCAGAGCATCATTTTCATACACCGGCTGAACCAGACTCCTCTCATAGTCTGAACACATCTACACACACACACAAGAATATAATGAGAATTGGATTAGATCAAATTGTAACAAGATTTTCTTGAGTAATAGCTTAATGTGTTTTTAGAGATTTGCAATGCTTTGTAATAGGATTGAAGGGCAAGAGTGCAGGAATAATGACAGGAGAAAAAGAGATGGAGGAGAGGAAGAGATGGAACAGGGGATAGTGGAGGAGAGAAGCGCTGAAGGATTGTGTTGCAAGGAGATTAGACTCCCAGTAGGCCATCTTGGGGAAAAGGAGCTGAGGTCAGTATAAAAGTATTTGTTTCTGTTCATACTACTTTTCACCACACACACACACACACACACACACACACACACACACACACACACACACACACACACATACACACACACCCTTTTTCCATCCCATTACAAAACATTAGCCACTGCACCCTTATCCTACTTACAACCATGCAGGCAAGGTCACTGTGCGTGTGTGTGTGTGTGTGTGTGTGTGTGTGTGTGTGTGTGTGTGTGTGTGTGTGGTTTGGTTTCCTTGTCTACGTGCCCACTATTGTTCACACAATTGGGATGGAAATTGTAATGCTAGTGGTTTTTCAACACAGAGAAAAAAGACATAGTTTGTCTCTCTGGGCTGAAAACATTAACTGTCTGACAAAACACACACACGCGCACACACACACATGCGCGCGCACACACACACACACACACACACACACCTAAAACGATCAAATCTATAACTGTAAACTATAATTATATGACAACTAAAATCTATAACTGTAAACTATCTTCACTGCAACTATAAAAACAATAATGATAAAACTATAACTATAAAATATACTACAACTATAAATCTATAACTATAAACTAACTGTATACCACACTACAACTATAAAAAAACTATAAATCTATAACTATAAACTAACTGTATACCACACTACAACTATAAAAAAACCTATAAATCTATAACTATAAACTAACTGTATACCACACTACAACTATAAAAAAAACCTATAAATCTATAACTATAAACTAACTGTATACCACACTACAACTATAAAAAAACCTATAAATCTATAACTATAAACAAACTGTATACCACACTACAACTATAAAAAAAACCTATAAATCTATAATTATAAACTAACTGTATACCACACTACAACTATAAAAAAAACTCTAACAACTATACCTATATTAAAAATTTAAAGCTGTAACTATAAATTATAACTATACCACAACTATAAATATATAACTATAAACTATGTACGACAACTATAAAGATGATCACTTTAGATGATGTAAACTATAGCTATACTACAGTTTAAAGAAAAAATATAATGGCATGCTACACTATTAAAAAAATATTAAAAATATAGCCATATCAAATACAAGTTATACATTTAAACTATGTTGTACTACAACTTTAAAAATTCTAAACTATAACTATTCTACAACTATAAAACCTATAACTCTATGATCCTTTACAACAATAAAAACTATAACTATACTGCAACCATACATCTATAACAATAAACTATAACTATACTGCAACTATAAATCTATAAATATAAACTATAACGATACAACCACAAAGATGATAAACTATAACTATACTACAAATATAAATCTATAACTATAAACTATAGCAATACTACAACTATAAAGATAATAAACTATAACTATACTACAACTATACATCTATAACAATAAACCATATACTACAACTATAAATCTATGACAATAAACTATAACTATACTGCAACTCTAAATCTAAAACTCCAAATCTATAAATATAAACCATAACTATACTACAACTATAAATCTATAACTATATAAGATATACACCCCCAATTCCGAAAAAGTTGGGACAGTATGGAAAATGCTAATAAAAACAAAGAGGAGTGATTTGTAAATGTACTTTGATTTCTATTTAAACAAAAACGTATAAAGACAAGGTATTTGATGTTTTACATAATCAACAGCATAGTTAGTTTGTTTTTGAAGATAACCGTTTATTTTGAAATAGATGCATGCAACATGTTCCAAAAAAGTTGGGACAGGGGCAATCTAGGACTAATAGCGATGTGACGAGTTGAAATAAGAAGGTGATGTGAAACAGGTGAGACAATCAACTAATCATAGTATATAAGGAGCCTCCGAAAAAGGCATAGTCCTTCAAGAACAAGGATGGGTCGAGGCTCACCAATTTGCCAACAGATGCATCAGTGAATAATCCAACACTTTGAGAACAACATTACCTAAAGACAAATTGGTACGATTTTAGGCATTTCACCTTCTACAGTGCACAATATAATTAAAAGATTCAAAGAATCCGGTCAAATCTCAGTGCGTAAAGGGCAATGCTGAAAAACACTTCTGAATGCGTGTTATCTCCGATCCCTCAAACGTCTCTGTCTTAAAAAACGGCATGAGTTTGTAATGGATATCCTGACATGGGCTCGGGAATACTTTGGTAAACCTTTGTCAGTCGACATCATTCGCCGCTGCATCCACAGATGTAAGTTAAGGTTTTACTGTGCACAGCAGAAGCCAAACATAAACATGTACAGAAGTGCCACTGACTTCTCTGGGCTCGGTCTCATCTGAGATGGACAGTAGCACAGTGGAACCGTATTTTGTGGTCCGACGAGTCAACATTTCAAATAGTTTTTGGACAAAACAGCCGTTGTGTTCCCCGGGCCAAAGAGGAAAAGGACCATCCAAGCTGATATCAGCGTCAGGTCCAAAAGCCAGCGTCCGTCATGGTATGGGGTTGTGTGAGTGCCCATGGCATGGGTAACCTGCACATCTGTGAGGGCACTATTAATGTAGAAAGATATGTACACATTTTAGAGGAACATATGCTCCCATCCAGAGCAGGGCAACGCCGAACCACATTCTGCCCGGATTACAAGCGAATGGTTGCGTAAGCAGAGAGTGCGGGTGATAGCATGGCCTGCCTGCAGTCCTGACCTGTCTCCGATTGAGAATGTGTGGCTGAAAACTGCATAATGGCTGAAAGTGGAAAAATTTCGCTTGCTAAACGTAGCCAGCAGGTGTCTTTACTCAGCGCCCAAATGCTTAATAAGTGTTATTAAAAGAAAAGGTGATGTTACAGAGTAGCAAACATTCAACTGTCCCAACTTTTGGAGTGTGTTGCAGTAATCAGATTTGAAATGAGTGTATATTTTCACAAATAAATTAACTTCACAAAGTAAAACATCAAAAAAACTCGTTTTTTTTTTTGCATTTGCCATACTGTCCCAACTTTTTCAGAATTGGGGTTGTATACTACAACTATACAGATGAAGCTAATGAAGATAAACTATAACTGTATTACAGCTATCAAACCTATAGCTATATACTATACTACAACTATGAAAAAAACCCCAACAACCTATAACTACATTAAAATGTAAAAGCTATAACTATAAACTGTAACTAAAGTAAACTACACTAACCTATAAAACTTTGCCCCCCCAAATATACACACACCGCCATGGTGTTTGTCATTACCTTAGGGAAAAAGGTGCGAGTAACGAACTGCTTGTACTCAAGGAAGGGAATGCCTTGGCTGCGGTTTAGCTCTTTAGTCAGGTCAGTCATATCCGTCTGGAGTTCGGCAAATCCTGTCACACATAGACACACCTACATTACACACACATCTACCAATATCCATCCACATCCTTTTACATTTTGATATATTAAATATAGACGAGCACACATTGTATACACGTATCCTAAAGGTACACAATCTCAATATTTCCATGACATGAGATAGTTAGATGATACCAGGCAAATACAAATACAAAAAACCTTGTATAATGTATATGGCATGAATATACACAACTGGTGCATGAACACACTTCTGGCAGTAGATCAGGGTTGAAATACACCCCATAATTACACTCACACATACACACCCACACACATGTACACAAAGGTTTCACATTACCTCTAATTTTATGTGACATAAAGTTTATGGAATTCTACTTGACACTTTTTCGATCCCCTGGAGTTAAAAAACACTTCACGGAACAATTTTCATGTATAGGATGTTCATATACAGACACCTCGTGTATAGATTGATCTCGGTTTACTCTGTCACACTGTGTTTAGTATGAATTCATTCTATGAGCTATAACATTCATTTAGATTAAATGTTTAAAAAAAGGAATACCCCAGCTTTTTTTTTTTTTGTAACCCCATCTATATGTGCAATACTTCCTGTACTGTGAAAAAGCTCAATTTTAACATGTTTTGACAGACATTAGAATAAATAAATAAATGGAAACATGGTTTTCCATTCTCAGTGTCTGTTATAGTCGCACATACACTTCAGATGTTGTGGGTGAAGAATAGGTTAAAAAAAAAAAACCTGGAATATTCCTTTAAGACGTTGTTTTTATAGTTTGTCGTTCATGTCAGTAAAGAGTCTGTAAATTTA
>NC_030420.2:8394817-8409817 GCF_001660625.3 Ictalurus punctatus | reverse complement strand
CATTAGTCACTTAGTAGCCATCTTGGTTATAAGACCAACTCTGTTCGCTACTATCTGCGGTTTCAGGCATCCGCTAGGGGGTTTGGAACCTATCCCTTTCAAATATCGGGGGTCCTACAGTACATGACCTTTGTTGCTTTGACTAAGTCTGTGTAGATGTGTTGTTTTTGGCCATTTGATTGCCTATTCAATAGGAATACACCGATCTCATTGTCTGTTTTTGATATAATACTGTTGTAGTACTATATGATCATAATATTGACCAATACTCGGTGCTCTGAGGCTCTGTTGCAAAGTTAGGAGAAACCAGTGGCACCTCGTCCATAGAGGCAGGTGCAGCAGAGCCCCACCATGGAGCTTCACAACCCAATACATTTCATATTCCACTAAAATACTAATTCCCTCTTTTGAGTGACCTACTGTTTTTTATTTTATTTTTAATGATGCTATTTGATAGACATAAGACGTGGTTACACCAATTTGCTTCACCTTTCAAAATCATGGGGCTGGACGCTTACTTCCCCACTTGGTTCCACAGAGTCCCGACCACCTAATGGTCCAAAATGGGAACTGGAACAAACACTAATAGAGGCCCATTGGGGAAGGAATCACGCTGCCCTGTTCTCATGGCAGGAGCAGTCGAAAGGATAGTTGTAGAGAGTCTGTCTAATCTAACAGATCTAATAAATGGAATAAATTTCCTCAAGCAAATGCAAAGGGTAAACGCAGACAGTGTATCTATGATGTACAGATGCGTTTCTATCGTAAGATGCATTGTATTTCAAAAATGACGAGACGGAAAGGGGATTATGGAGTGAATAATGTCTGGACGTATGTTGTCGATCCCTCAACTGCATAATAAAGGGTTACTCTAAAAATTCATTAGATAGTAGTCTATAGCACAAGTTAAGTGTGTTATCCTCTCGACTTCATTTTGTTTGAGGCGATGCCGTTATTAGTGCTGTTCCGCCCCACCAAAATAAAAAAGAAACCTCGTGGTGGCGTGCTTGATGTTAAGTCGTGTCGTTTCAGCCGATATCACAGTTATTTACGTCATAATATACAGCACATCAAATTGGAATATTTGTCAATGCCACATATTTTCTGCTTGTTCATATAGTTATTGGACTATGCGTATCATTACTTACAAACTCGATCTCTCTACTTCGCTATCTTTGTAGCCTAGATGTGTACTATCACTAAATTCAGCTACTGTGTTGCTAGTTGCTGCTCTCGCTGTTCTTTCCTGCAACTATCTTGCACTTGTTTCTGTTGGTAGAAACTTTTTTTTTTTTTTTTTTGCAGCACTTGTATCGCTCCTCAAATGTCTAGACTCTTGGACTGAATTCCGCCTCACTTGGAAGTTGCTTTGGGTAAAAGCTCCTGCCAAAAGAATAAATCGTTTGGAATAAGTCGGTCTCTTTATTCATACATATACTTCACGTACATACCCCATACACACACACACACGCAGCTAGCTCACAGTTTGGCCTTGACTCCACTCTGTCCATCTCGTGGCCTTGGCGTCTCCACTCACTCTTTGTCTCTGAGGGCTATAAATCTGTCAAAGCACACTAAAATGTTGATACTTAAACAGTCTACCCACTTAGAACACTAAAACACACACAGAGGAAGGCTTTCTCTGTGCCTTTTTGTTTCTCTCCACTTACGAGTACAAGGTCTTCTGATGGACTCGGTTACACACGTACTGTACCGTACATCCACGTCCACTCATCTCTCTTGTAAACGCAGAAAAGCCCCAAATGAGATTTCCACCCTTTTAAGACTCATTCAGGAGCCTGCTTCTACACCTGTGAGTGTGAGTGAGTGTGTGTGTGTGTGTGTGTGTGTGTGTGTGTGTGTGTGTGTGTGTGTGTGTGTGTGTGAGAGTGTGTGAGCGAGTTACCTTTGCGTATCTCCTCTCTGATCTGTGACTCCATTTCTTCCATCTGTAAGAGAGTCTTCTGCCAGTATCGCTCTGCCCTTCGGCTCTTGGTACAATACACCACCAGAGCTAGACACACACACACACACACACACACACACACACACAAACACACAGGAAGAAAAATCAATTCTTTTATTATTGCGTCCATCAGCTGTGTCAGTAAAAGATTCCTAATCAGTCACACACATTCAGTCCGCTGACTTTTACTCTCTGAGTCTCCGAGATTAAAGATACTACAGAGAACACTGCAGGCTTTGTGTGTCCTACTCTGTGTGTATATTTTTTGTGTGTCTGAACTGCTGAGAGGAATTTTGACCCTACTACCTCCCTTTTATCTCTCCCACATCTGGCGCATCTGTCTCCATGACGACAGACTGTCCATCACATCACATGCACACGCACTAATACATGCTAATTCACACACACACACACACACACACTTACCCACTGTACATAGCAGCAGAAGCACACAGCACACCACAACAGTGACTATGATAGCTAGTTCACTGCCACCCATCTGAACCACAGCGATCACTTTCTCGAAATTACCGGCACGCACCTGAGAGACAGACAGACAGAGAGGGCGGGAGAAAGAGATTCATTAATTATGACCCCGAAGGAATTATCAAGTCATGAATAAAACATGACAGGGTGTGCTGTTATAAGAAAATAACCTGTGTCGGGGCGATGGAGGTCTCACTTTTTAACCGTTTATTTAAGTTCAAATTGTAGAACATCCATGAAACAGGTTCCTGTTTTCATTTTACATTATAGGAGCTACTGTATAACCTCTCTGTTTTTCTCTGTTGACGTTATTGAGACACAAAAAAACAACAGAAAGCACAAAGTCCTTTGTCTGAAGACACTCACAAGATGGAAAGTTACAAACTTTAAAATTAAATGTCCACGCGCAGAGATTTTTCCCGATTCTCGGAATCTTTTGATGATATTATGTACTGTAGATGATGAGATATTCATAGTCCTCGCAATTTTACGTTATTCCGAAACTGTTCCACAAATTGTAGGCGCGGTTTTTCGCAGATTGGTGAACTTTTTCCCCTTAAAATGGTACATTTCCTCAGTTGAAACATTTAATATGTTTTCTATTTCTACTGTGACTAACATATGTGTGTATCCATCCATCCATCCATCCATCTTCTATACCGCTTATCCTTTCTTCAGGGTCACGGGGAAACCTGGAGCCTATCCCAGGAAGCATCGGGCACAAGGCGGGGTACACCCTGGACAGCGTGCAAATCCATCACAGCATACGTGTGTATGAGACTTGCAAATCCTTGTATTCTGTTTGTATTTACATTTTACACAGCGTCCCAACGTTTTTTTGGAATTGCGGTTGTTTTTGGTTTGTAAAATGTAATCTTACACCAGAAAATGATAGATACATAGGAACATATTCAAGACATTTTCACTCGTTAAGCAGTTTTCACTCTGTTTGCAGTGCTGCTCCATCAAAACAGCTTCATGACACTGGGTCTCATGTCCGTGTCATCCTAACTGTTAGAGTGGGACAGTTTTTAATTCATGTTTTTTTTTTATTTAATTTTTTTTTTATGCGCATGTTAATGGTTTATTGACTTAACTGATTTTCAGGTTGTCGGGATTGTTGTTGGCAATTGCACATACAGTGTAGATGTAGATAGAGTAGATGTAAATGTGAGATTAGGCTCAAGGCATGCTTAAGTCTTACTACAATTCATTCATTTATATACATAGTTGGGGTCGCTACTGTATTTTGCAAGATTATATAACATTACAATTATGTTGCAAGATTAATTGCTTGTGGTAAATCCAGAAAATTCCCCAGCATGTGACACACTGCCCTATTAACTAGTGATTCAAAAGAAAACTGTGTGGCATTATGATTGTCAACATACACACACAGAGTAATGTGATGCTGGGATTACTGAGTGTAAGCAGTTTTATTTCTGCTTTTCTATAATTCCTATCCGGGTGCAATAATGACTAATGCTCATGTGTTTCATGTCTCTTCCTAAACTATCTTCCCTGAAGCCATTGCATTTCAACTTTCTTTTTCAATGACGCTTTATTATTCTCTAAAGAGAGGCCAGAAAAAGGAAAAAAAAACAACAACAACCAAAACTGGTGTTTCCAAGGATTCTTAGCCAACAGGTTTACTGTAATACACTCTCCCACACTTTCTCACAGACATTTATACCGTACGTAACTAAGAAAAAACGAATCCTAATAATATAAAACATTACACAACCAACATGAAACAAAACACGCATTCATCTTCCACAATCCACTCTAGCAATGAGTCAGAGTCAATTAGAACCCCCCGGACTTTCCCACAATCCCGAGCATGTGTGTTTACAGATGAGTGCCGAGTCGAGCGTTCCCGCGAAAACATACTGTCTGTTTTATGAGCTTTCTCTTGACCTATGACCTCTGACCTAGGGCCTTGTTTGCTCTGGTGAATGCATGTCCGAGGAGCGAGCAGACACCGGTGGAATTCCTTTCTCCTCTCTCCCCACGTCAGTGACTGTATCAGTGGTCGGAGGGTCATTAGTAGGCGACAGAGTGAGCAAGGTTAAAGATAGCTGTTTTTCTTGGTCTAAGAAGACTAAACAAAGGAAAGGCATGCTCTCTCTCTCTCTCTCTCTCTCTCTCTCTCTCTCACACACACACACACACACACACACATATTTAGAAAGTGTTTGATATCGTGCAAGGCCTTGATTAGCTCTTATTTTGCTGCTGAAATTATCTTCTGAGTCAAAACAGTAGTGACAGGACTGATACGGGAGAGAGGCTTGAGCATTGGGATGGGTGTGTGCTGTCCTCCGTGTCACTAGGACATGATGGGACATGCTGATACCGCTATGTGTTTGTGTGACTGTGAGCCACTCAAGATTAACTTTTTTTTATCAGCTCGATGCGGGTTCGTTACTTTCTTCATCTCGCCGTAATGAGCTGGATGGATCACGTCTAGCTCTTTCTTTCATTTTTTCTGGCCGAAAAATAAAAAGAGAGACGACTGCAAAATCCATTTTTCACATGACTGATGCAATCTGATTACTGATGCATTTGGATTATTTACGACAAACAAGCCTATCATTGCGCTTCTAAGTGGCTTTTCTGAAATCACGTTCTCATAGTGAATTTTTTTTGGGGGGGGGACGAATAAAATCTCGCTTCTTTTACCATTATGACCGGTTAATCAAACGAAATTGTGCTGGGTAATGTTATTCATCAAGAGAAATTGTGCAGATTCTGGTGTAAGAAAACGCTCATCAGCAGGACGAGCAGATGGCGTTTTTTGAGCGAGGAAGCGGCTTGGTGATGTGGTTGGAGGGAAGGCTTGCGGGTAATGAAGCCGAACTCACGGTGACAGACAGCTCTCCACCACTGTAGCTCAGCGTTCTGTTGACGGTGCAGTGGAACATCTGTTTGTTGTCGAAGCTGATCTCACAGCGCTCAGAGCCAACTGTGACCGAATACTCGTCCCGAGTCAGGTCCAACTCGTTCGGCCCTTTCTGTTGGAACAAAAAGAAAAAAGACCAGGAGTCATTCAACAAGAAACACTAATGGGGATAACAACGAATCATAGCTAGCAAATACTTCTAGAAATTTCACCATCTTCTATAGTATATTCTATATTCATTAACGTATTCCAGTGTTATGCATTTAGCATGAATACAATGGAAGTATCTGAGTAGATATACTGTAAGTTGCTTATAATAAAAAAGTCTTGTCAAATGAATAAATATTTCATTTAATTGCTTGTTTGTTATACGTATATGTATATATGCATACGAGCATGTAGATCTTTTTCTCGGAACAATATGTCGCTGAGGTGATTATTTGGCCGGTCCAGATTTATTTTAATTTGTTTTCCTGCATAAAACCAACTTTTAAGTATATTCATGTTGAACATTGAAGATGAGGTTAGGAAAAGACTCAGCATTATTTAGTTACAGTAAAACAAGACAAAAGCCAGATGTACTATGTTGTGTGTGCCTGCCTTGTACTAAACTGGCATAGAAGCCATGCATGTTGTTGCCAGGTGTGCAGATTTCATACTGAATTAACCACTTTTGAAATTCCCGTATGTTTATTTATTTATTTGTTTATTTTTATGCGCTTGTAGATATTCTTTAATATGAAAAATGTCTAATAATACCTGAGCATTTAAGTAAGAGAATTATTTATTTATTCTACTTATCTGGCAACCCTGGCCATAGCATATACAGTCAGGTCCATACGTATTTGGACAGAGACATAAATTTTGTAGTTTTGCCTCTGTACACCACCACAATGGGTTTGAAATGAAGCAATCAAGATGTGATTGAAGTGTAGACTTTTTGCTTTAATTCCAGGAGTTTATAAAAATATTGCATTAACCTTGTAGGAATTACAGCCATATATATATATATATATAATTTTTTTTTCAGAATCACTCCATTCTCACCAGCTCAAAATTAATTTTGAAAAAGACAAACTAACATAATCATAAATATTAAGATTATTTTTAATACTTGGATGCAAATCCTTAGCACCCAGTGACTGCCTGAAATCTGGAAACCATGAACATCACCAAATGCTGAGTTTCTTCGCTCGAGATGCTTTGCCAGGCCTTTACCGCAGCCGCCTTCAGTTCTTGCTTGTGTGTGGGTCGTTCTGCCTTCAGGTTTGTCTTCACTAAGTGAAAAGCATGCTCAATTTGGGATGAAGTCATCGGATATTTAAGAACATTTCATTTCTTTGCCTGAAAAAGCTCTTGGTTTACTTTTTGCTTTATGTTTTGTGTGTCATTATCCATCTGTACTGTGAAACACTGAGCCTGTAAAAATGGACGGACTCTGTAAAAAAAAATAAAAAATACTGTAATTCCTAAACAGTTAATGCAATATTTTTTTTAAAACCCCTTCACTTAAAGCAGAAAGTCTACACTTCAATCACATCTTGATTGAATCATTTCAAATCCATTGTGGTGGTGTAGAGGCAAAATTATAAAAATTGTCTCGCTGTCCAAATACTTATGACCCGACTGAAAACCTATACATCAAATTCCTCAAAAAAATTCTTTTTTAAATAAAATTCAACACAATAAGCAATAGTTTTTACTATGGCTCACCGTTACATGGACTATGTAGTAGTTTATTTGCATAGTTTTCATTATGACTGCATAAGAAATTGTAGAACTTTGTTTCTCTGGTGCAATGCGGTTCAGGAACAGAGTCGAATACCAGAAGCGCTGCAACTCAGTGCATCTACATAAGAAAAAAGGGAGCAACGACGTTGTAAACTTAAGCTGTGATTCTAAAATGATGCTCAAACACTTGCTTAAGTGAGAAGGAACAAATCTGTCATGGACAACTGGTTAATCATATGTACAGAATATTACGAGTAAGACAGGGGATGAAAATGAACGACAGGGTTAAGTCTGCACAGAAATGCTGTCTCGTTCAAAACTCGCCAGTGACGCAATTACGCATCGAGCATGTTTCATTTTCACCCAGAAGTGATGTAAGGGTTGCTCCTGGCAGAAGAACAGACACATCGCCATGACTAATTATTTAACCAGCTGTTCAAATTGCTGCTTTTCGTTTAGCTTTAGGAGGATGCACTGTGTGTTTTGCACGCTAATATGATATCCATACTGCAGTGCAAATGTGGCATCAGTGCTATCAGGGCAACGGGGGCGAGCTGGCATTCGACCTGGCACTTTCCAAACTGCTGGGGTGGTGACCCGGCACTTCAGGCAATAACAGACAATTCTGACGCGGATGAAAAACATTTCTCCTAAAGCGGATAAAGGCTTAACCACACTTTGGCACTCACTGGCGCTTAATAATCGTGTGTTGAATCGGCATCGCTAACTGTTAACTGCAATCTTTTAAAGTAACAAACGCACATATTCGGCATTCTGAATCGGTTCCTCAAATGACATTCTTCAAATAAAGTCGGTAAGGCTTGCTGGAAAAACGTTTAGAGGAACACTACAGTGACGAACAGCCTGTTGCAAACTGCGAACATGTCTTAGCGCTAGCGAGCATGAATTAGCACTAGCTAACTCTGTGAACTCTTTTTTTTTTTTTTTTGGCTGTTATTAGCTGCCTGAGAAGTAAAATGCAAAAGGAAGCGTATGGGGTTGGAAAAACAAAACAAAGCAAAACACCTACTCTGATGGTCATTAACGGGTGTGTTGTGGCCTGTTATTGTATTATAATCAGCAGACCCTGGCTCCATGTAGCGCTAAAAGCAGAATTCATGGTTAGTCTGTATGCTTTTTATAGACAAATGACAGATGTACCTCTTCTCTCAGGAAATATTTTTGCCCCACCACTTCTGGAGTAGTGGAACCACTCTTAGCATTATATCAATAATTAAGATATCTACCACACTCTTCTACAGCAGTTCCTTGGTCAATTTCTCAACAACAAAAAAAAATACAACAACAAAAAAAAGTAGTGAGTGATATCAGTTCTAAACCAAGAAATGCGTGATCTCTATTGAGGATCAGTGACGTATCAGCTGTATTAATGCCCCGTAGTCCTGAGCTTTTATACGGCTCTACGGTCAGCCATTTCCGCTATTTCACAGCGGCGATTAGTAACTCGTGCACTTTGCAGTAAGCAGGAAGTCCCAGGAACAGTTTCGTGTGATGAGTTTAAATGTGAATTGCTCCTAATTTGTGAGAAACGCTTCACAAAGAATTCGAGATCGTGCATATTTGTACATAAAGCATGCACTTTGTTTATTTCTACACATGGATTAAATGACTACTGTCACTGCTTACATGGCCAAGCGATGATAAAAATGTTTGGACAAATTCATAGGACGTGTTTGTGGGTGTGTACAGCAGGTGTCCTATCATCTCCACAAGCTGAGTGTGTGTGTGTGTGTGTGTGTGTGTGTGTGTGTGTGTGTGTGTGTGTGTGTGTGTGTGTGTGTGTGAGGCAGAGCATGAGGAGGGGACGGTGTTTACAAAGGAAGAGATTTCTGGAATCTCTGATTAAACTCTAGGGGCTGCGTCCCTTTCCTCTGACCACCCATCAACAAACACTTCCTCACACACACACACACACACACACACACACACACACACACACACACACACACACACACACACACTCTGTCACACCAGTTCTGTCGACAAAATGCTTATAATTACAATACATTCCTTTATTTCTAACCCTATTGACCTAGCATTAGACACATATGGGCAAGATGTGCACACACACACACACACACACACACACACACACACACACACACACGTATTTACATTCACACACGCATTACCATCAGCTATGTGCGCATCAAAACAGGAACACATTAAATGACATTCCAGCAAAATCAAAACTGGAACCAAGTAAACAAGTACACCCCCCCCCTCCTCCCCCCGCCCCCACCAACACAAACACACACTCACACAGACACACACATACACACTCTCACACAGACACACACACACAATCATGATCAAAATCAAAACTTTCCATTTCTATCCACAAGTATTGTGCTTGGTAAAGCCCGGCCACATGAATATATCAGTTAGTTTCACTGTATGCAAGCATTCTGTCCACATACATGCAGAAACACACACACACACACACACACACACACACACACACACACACACACACACACACAGACACACACACACACACACACACTCCCAATCGGCCAAAAGCTTTCTGGCTTACACCTCAGACGTGCCATCCTCCTTCCCTCCCTCCCTCCCTTCCTCCCTCACGTCCTCATCCCCCTATTCTTCTGCAGGAAATAAACACCCCTAGACCTGGCATGGCACTTCCTGTCAGGCCTCCACAAGATTCCCGATGTATCCGAGCCCACAGGTTTCGCACGTCTGTGCGACTTCCTGATGCGTGTGTGCAAACACGTGTGTGTAAGCAGTTTCATCTCTGATTGCGCAGCATACTTTTATGATGTGATTACAGCCACGAGGAACACATGTGAACTGCACACACACACACACACACACACACACACACACACACACACACACACACAATGCCTTGTGTCAGCTGAACAGCAGAGGTCATATAGAGCTGGGTTGCTGGTGTCTGCCATAATCCAACTCTTTGATGTGTGTGAGTGTGTGTGTGTGTGTGTGTGTGTGTGTGTGAGTGTGTGTTAATTTATAGGGCTCTATTTTCATGGAACGTAGTGGTTTAACACCAGCATGAACCAATTTCTCCCCCTCGTTCTTACCCAGTTGCTATTTTCGAGTGCCACAGCAGAGGGTGTGACATTTGAAATCTGACATTTTACCAAGAACATGTCTGCCACATCCACACCCCAGTGTCATCACTTACGGCCTCATTTAGCACTTGTGTTGTAATAGGGCAAAAAACAAAAAAAAAGTCACACCATTATGGATTTGGATAATGTGCACACATGCGCATGCATTGTTCTTAGTAATTAGCTAATTCTGCAGAATGACCCACAAAATGTGTGTGTGTGTGTATGAGTAAACAATTGTTTATATATATATGTATATATATAAAATGTACAATACATCCTACACACAAGTATACTCACCAGCCACTTTATTAGGAACACCTGCACACCTCTCATTCATGCAATTATCTAATCACCAAATCATGTAGCAGCCGCTCAGTGCGGAAAATCATGCAGATACAGGTTAAGCACTTTAGGATAACCATCCGAATGAGGTACAAACGTGACTGGTCAGAGTGTTTCAAGCTGACAGTTTCAGTGAGTATGTGCCCATTGTAGCCTCAGCATCCTTGAGCAGGAATGAGCAGGTGTTCCTAATAAAGTGGACAGTGAGGGTATTTGCATCTTATATATACATCCCCTACATGCACTCACATTGATGATGAGTGTAAGAGGTTCCCCGGGATGATGCTTGATGAGTTTCTCTTTGTTAGCCGTGTAAAACTGAGGGTCTTCCACATACTCGAACTGGAAGTAACCTGCATTAGGCTCCTCCTCCTCATCCAAGTCCAGCTCAGACGAGGCGTGGCCATTTCGTCTGTACAAAATCCCATTCAGTTCGAACTGAGCCATGGCCTGCTGCGACTGGCTGGCTGGCGGTGAGTGGCATAATATGAGATTGGGCGATGCAATCTTGCAATCCTGCCAATCAGAAAGCATGCTCGGGTCACATGGGATCACTGGAATAATTCATATACAGTATGAACAGTAACAGTAAGTTACCTCCCTCAAGTTCTTTACCTTCCTATAACAGAATCAATAATAACAATTATTCATTCTGTTAACAATACACCGAATAGCAATACACCAAGCATCCTGTTCAAAAGTTTACACCCCCCTGGCTCTTAACGTTTCGTGTTGCCTTCTTGAGCATCAGTGAATGCTCGCACCTTTTGTAATAGTTGTGTATGAATCCGTCAGTTGTCCTCAGTGGGAAACATTGGAAGAGGGTCAAATATGCAGAAGATGCTACAAAAGCAAAGAATTTGCAGGACCTGGAGGATTTTTCTGAAGAACAGTGGACAGTTTAACTGCTCAGGAGAAACAAGGGACTCATGACTCACAACTATAACAAAACATAAACACAGTCGCTGATCATCCAGGTTACGACACACAGTATTAAGAATAAAGCGTATGTAAACTTTTGAACTGGTTCGTTTGTGTGAATTCGGTTAGTATTGTGTCTTGTGGACTAGATGTAAACATCTGTTATGTGAAATAAATGATTCAGGGCAGTACTAAATAAAACATAAAATGATATTTTTTATGATCCCTCTTATTTAAAAAAAAAAACATTTTGCAGATTCTGCAAGGAGTGTGAGTACTTTGACCACAACTGTAGCTTGTCATGTTACCGAATTCCTCTGTACTAAAGACTTTCCCATGTCAGAAAACTTAAAGTAACAATTCTTCCCTATTACAAAATACTGCTCACGGAAATCCTCACTCTATCAACTACAGCACATATGTTTATTAGTTAAATAACAGCACGCTTTTAGGGCAGCCATATACAATTCCCTGTGAATTAGCTGTTGGAAAAGATAACGTATTAGAACAGCACTAGTCAGCACTATGCTGTTATAGAAAATCAATGAACACCTTCTGACCAATCAGAGCTGAGGATTTAACAGAGCTCTATCATGCTGTACAACGATCAACACAAACAGAAAGGTACTTACTGATTGGCCGATTCCCACCATATGCATTTTAGCTGTCTGAACCAGATCAAAGCTTTGACCAATCACAGAGATTTTACGCCCACCACTGGAAAACACATGCACGCACACTGGAGTCACTGGAGGTAGCTGATTAGAAGACTGTTTTAACGTGCCATGTGTGTGTATCTCACCTAAGGTAGCTCTTGTTAGGTTTTACAATGCTGATGACGGGGTTCTTTTCATAGTAGAACACGCTGCTAAGTCTCTCGCACGGCCTCTCGTCGTACTCCACACACACCGTCACATTCTCGGCGAGGTCGGGCACGGCGGGCGGCATCACGCACTCGATGATGTCATCGGACAGCCTGCGAAACAAAAGGGGAATGCAGTCAGTACGGCTGACGAAGTCGTACTGACAGCTCAATAGAGCTGGAACTAGTATGGAGGTATTGCAGTCCGTGTTCATGAGCGCCAAAGCGAAACGCACATCTGTCTCACACCCACCTATCGATCCCTGAACGCCACCATATTTACCAAGAGGGCCGGCTATGTTAAAGAATTTTAATAGGATGCTGTAGCACAGTTTGAGTGATGATTTGATGATGAACCGAATGTTTATTTACTCTGTTAATAAAGCAAAACGTTTAATAATAATAATAATATTAATAATAATAATTCCAAGTCCATGTTAAAATCTTGGGTATCTCTCGTAAAAACAAATCCAAGACTCGATCGCTGACTCGATCACTGATGTAAAGACACAACCATGCCCGGAGTACAACATCTTCCCAGAACATACAGTATCCTGTATTTTGTATTGTGCTACCTTTAAATCTTTAAACCTTCGTTAGCTAGTGAAGTCCTTACTTAATGCAACTATAGTCTTATAAATCCTATAATCTCTCATCATAACATTTATATTTGCGCACAACAACAAAAAAACTGTGATGTTCTCTCATTGCATATAAAGATATATAAGAGAGATATGCATAAGATATATATGATATCTTTATTTTCGCTCAGTGTTTATGTGTTTAAATGCAATGTTGCAAACAACTGCATGCTGTTTAAATCTCACATCATATCCATTTTCTGGACTTTTCTATACAGGTTCACGTTGAACCTGGAGCCTATCCCAGGTAGGGGGCTCCATGGAAAAAGGGGCCAGCCCATCGCAGGGCACAATCACTGGACTGGGGGAGGAAACCACAGTACACAGAGGAAACCCCCAAGGCACAGGGAGAACATGCAAACTCCGCATACAGAAGGTAGAGGAGAATGGATTCAAACCCCCGACCCTGGATGTGCGAGGCAAATATACTAACCACTAAGCCACCGTGTGCCCCCCCCCCCCCCCCCCCCACAAATAATATGATATGATACAACACTATTTTTTTATACTTTATAACTCGCTTCTTTCTCACTAGCACTAACAAACGCATGCTCACCTGTTGATTTTACAGTCCTGAGTGGAGTTAATCTTGACTTTAACAGTAGACCCAGCCTCGAGTGATGCACCTCTGATGGTGAGTCGGGTTCCTCCGGCTATAGGGCCACGTATGGGGTTCAAATCACTTAGCCTGGGCTCCTGTAGGGTGTAAATACAAATACAACGTGAATCTATTTTTTTGTTGCATCATGCACAGCTTTAGTTGCAACCAGACGCCATGAAAAAAACAAAACAAAACAAAACAAGAAAAAGATACAGATTTGTATCTGTATTTGCATTTGTTTTAAGACACATTGCCTGTTCCTTCCGCATAATGTATTTCTATTCGGTTCCATCAGTACCGTCTGAGAAATCCTTGAATTCTAGCCAAACATTCTGTTCACACCATTTGCTTTCATTTTTAAGCTGTTGTGATGCCATATGTTTCGAACAGTAACACGTGGATGCTCCTGACAGTATTACTTCTTGTGGTTGTTTCATGCCTAACCCTCTGATATTGACTTAATTAATGAAAAGCTATTCATTCGGGTGCATTCTCAGCTGAAACTAATTGATCAAAAGGTGCTCGTTCTAACGTGCTGTCGTTTCTGTAGTGACAGCTTGCTCAAGAATACTTACGTAATAAAATTTCCCTTGAATTACACACTCATTATATTACTGTAGGTACTCATACTACACAGTTCCATCTAAAAGTATTGGAACGACAAGGCCGACTCTATCGTTTTCGCTACATGTTGAAGACGTTTGGTTTGAGTTGAAAAGAAGAAAGCAGAATTTCAGCTTTCATTTCCTTATCGTTACATCTAGATGCGTTAAACAACATAGAACGTGGCGCCTTTCATTTTGAACCCACAGTTTTCCAAGTATTAAAATACTGGAACATACTAAAAAAATATTGGAACATGTGACCAATACAGTAGGTGTTTATTGTCACCCAGGTGTGTGTGTGTGTCCTGTGCAAACGTTTGTTTGAAGAATTAATAGCTGTGAATGTCTATGAGCCCTAGGTTTTGCCTGGGAAGACTGCATTTATTGTTTTGTTAAAAAGGATAAACCAAGATGAAGATCAGAGAGCTGTCTGTGGGAGAAAGCTGAGAAAAGAGGGGAAATCTACTAGAGCTTCAGTATACTGACTGAAGCCCATAAGTTCATAAGGACAGGTTATTAGCTCTGTACTTTGTACATCAGTGAACAGGGAGCATCAAAAGACCACCGCTGAGCAGATATTATCAGGGTGGTGTTTCACTGTCAGTGATACTGAGGTGTTTCATAAATCCAGTAATGCTGCTACTACGATGTCAGCATCACTGCTGTGCTGAGAATGATCCACCACCCAAATTATATCTGCTCAGCGGTGGTTTGGTGGTTGTCTGTAGTAATCACACTTACCCTACGCATATGGTGGATAAAATCCTGGAAGATTGGCAAAAACAGTGGAATAATCCTTTAAGTAAATGATAGGATAAGAGATT
>NC_030420.2:8382317-8389817 GCF_001660625.3 Ictalurus punctatus | reverse complement strand
TTTTCTTTGCATACCCCAACATGTCAGGAAGCTGGGGTCAGAGCGCAGGGTCAGCCATGATACAGGAGCAGAGAGGGTTAAACAGAGCCTTAACGACCAAGCCACCACTGCCCCATATCTAGAATTTTCAGCTCAAATTTTAGTTCTAGCTAGGTTAGTTCACTTTTCAAATTAAAATGTGAAATTAGACATGGATTATATATATATACATATAAATCATATTCCAACTTTCCATTTCCTGTACCACTTATTCTACACAGGGTCGCAGGAGCCTATCCCAGGGGACTCAGGGCACAAGGCAGGGGACATCCTGGATGAGGTGCCAAGCCATCACACACTCACACACCCATTCATACACTACGTAGGTGACAATTTCCCTTTGGACCGGCGGAGGAAACTGGCGTACCACCATGCTCCCTATGTATATCATATTGACTTTCATTAATGGATAAATGCCAGTCTAATCATACAGTATGGTGTAGTATGCTATGTTCTGCTTGAATATTGGTTCCTGTAGTTCAACAGGTTTGTTGGCTCTGATTTGTTGCCCCTCTGAAGGCCCTGACTCACACATTATTATTACCAAAATGTTTAGATTTTTTTTTTCCGTGTGTGTGTGTGTGTGTGTGTGTGTGTGTGTGTGTGTGTGTGTGTGTGTTCTCCCTCACAAATTTATTTCATTTTGGAAAAAGTCCAAGAAAGTCATATACAGATGTGCGTAGAGCGAAAATGAATAACAATAGTGCTAACAAAAATAATAATAAATTGTTGGGGGGAAAAAAGTCGATCGTGTTTTGGATAATGTGCCCTGAGTACATACACACATGGGACAGTCAAAGAAGAGAGAAATGGCTATTTGTTTTAACACCCTGAAATTGCGAATAATTAAGATTTAATGACATTAGTCCCCAATGCACTGAGCAAGCACTGAGTTGGTTATGTGTGTGTGTGTGTGTGTGTGTGTGTGTGTGTGTGTGTGTAACATTTACATAGATGCATGTAGGGGAATAGCCATGTTATTTAGTAATCCACTAGAGTACCATGACTACTGTTATGTGCACGCACAGACACACACACACACACACACACACACACACACACACACTCATACACAGGTGTGCCTCATTTAGTCAGGTGGCATATAGGAACTATATGCTGATTGACTGGAAGGTGCACCCCCACCAGACCCACACACACACACACACACACACACACACACACACACACACACACACACACACACACACACACACACACTCATACACAGGTGTGCCTTATTTAGTCAGGTGGCATATAGCAACTATATGCTGATTGACTGGAAGGTGCACCCCCACCACACACACACACACACACACTATGAGTGTGTATTATTTATACAGACATGGGAATCTCCACTGGGATCACTGCTGTACAGAAACCCCAACTCATCATGCTGAGTAAACTGTGCAGCCAATCACAGGGCTGCTCTTGCGGTGACCTCATCAGTGGCAAGAAATATGAGAGTCTGAATGGCGCAGGCCCTCGAGGCAAGCTGTCAGAGTTGACGGGATGACAGAGAGGTTAGCGCTGCCTCGTCTTCAACTTTTTCCTACAGTGTGTTTTGTTCCTGTGATTTGCAGAATCATGCTGGGTTCGCAATTCAAACTTTTTTGCTCAATGCTCAGATTTCAGCTTTCCTGTCTCGACGGTTCACGTTCACGTGTGTTTAAAAGCTGCTTTAGACATCCTGGACAAATCAATTCATCAACTGCCAATGAACCTAAACACTTACTGTTCCAGTCTTTTTGTTGCCCAAACTTTTTGAGACGTGTTGCGGCCATCAAATTCAAAATGACCTTATTTTTTATCTTAAAACAGTACATTTCCTCAGTTTAAACATTCGATATGTTTTCTGTGTTCTATTGTGAATAACATATGGGTTTATGAGATTTGCAAATCATTGCATTCTATTTTTATTTACATTTTACACAGCCTCCCAACTCTTTTTGGAATTGGGGTTGTAGTTACATTGAAGAGACAAGTGACTTCCTGTTATCGCTTACATTATAGCAGCTACTCTATAAAGTCATTCCCTGACCAACCTTTTTTTTCTTTTAAACAAGAAATTAGAAGGTGTAAAAGTCCTAAAGACTTCCTTGTGGCAGAAAAAAAAGACTGTTGATGATGCACTGATACTGGAGACTCCTTCCTTAAATGTTAAATAAACCTTACAGAAACGTCACCATTTCAGTGATTAGTTTTCGAGTTTTCTTTGTTAAATAACAGCACGTTGTCTAATTCGTTTATAAAAGTTAGTAGCAGCGCTTACGGTTCGAGTCTCCTTTTGGGCCCTTAAACCTCGTTTAAACCTTTCTGCTCCAGAGCCCAGCTTCCTAACAAGCAGAATTGAACTCTCCTGTGCTTTTATACTGTATAATTCATATGTAAATGTTTATATATCAACAAAATGACCAAACAGACTGCCGCTTTGCTGTATAGATGATTCACAATATCACATTCAAGATCAATGAGACTCATAGACAAGACTTTGTAAAAATAACAATCATGTAGTCATGTACTGTACACGCCCCTTTATTTCCCTTAGCTTTCACAAACTTATAACTAATAACAGCTGAATGCTAACGGTCCCATTGGCTACCATTTACTATCAACACTAGTTGGGGTCCGACACGATTGACACAATGATACGGTGGGAGCTATTGCACACATATAACAAATTACAAAATGAACAGACCAATGATTCATCACGAAAATGTTATCAAGTCATCCATAAAAATGTACCTACTCTGATTACACATATTTCCTCTCAAACATTGTAATCAGATTACGTGATCCAGACTAGCCTGTTACTACCAAGCACTGGAAATGAACAACATTCGCAAGGCAATCCATCATTGCAGCAGCAACAAACTACATCTTGCAGCACAGTCTTTCATCATAAAGATCATTCGCTCTAGAGCTCAGCTCCAGTTTGTGTGTTGTACATGATTAAGGCGAGGAAATCACATGCGCTGATGAAAAAGGCCAGATGCAGTGGTTTTGCAGATAAATAAAAATAATCGGACACGTGGCTAACACTGGGTAATGACCATAGTGACACGTACGCACGTGTGACCTTGCGTACAAGGCCATCGGATACTATCCATTCAGAGAGGATGTACGAGAGCAGAGCTCTGAAAAACATCTGCGACATTTCTTTCACAATTTATACATTTTCCTGTCAATCAGCAAGGTGGAGTTGACACCCTGAGCAAATAAACGAGCACTTTCCACCTGGGTGGATGTGCATATAGGTTTATATGTGCTTGTATCAACCGTGATCACCTTGCAGATTAGTAAATTACACTGCTATTCATCCCACTGGCAGCTGTGTAAACACACCAAAATATAATAGCTTACTAAACACTGTGATCCCGCTGTTATACTGTACACTGTAGATCCTTGGTTCAAAACGTTCTGCTTGGCTCTAGATGTATAGATAACTATATATCAACAATTAATAACTTCTGTTCGATACAACAGAATTTACATTTTAAACTATAATGATTTCCGATAATGAATGGTTCTCTGTTGCTCATAAGTTCGTGTTTACACAATGAGCACTTTTTGACTTTATAGAATACCGTATACAAAGAAATGCTTTATAATATCGCACTATTCTGTGTCACCCACATGAGGATGAGTTCCCTTTTGGTTGGATTCTTCCGCATAACGTTTCAGGGAGTTTTTCCTTGCCTCGCTCATTAGGAATAAATATATATATTTAAAAATGTATATCTGCAATTTATATACAGGTGCATCTCAAAAAATGTGAGTATCATGGAAAAGTTCATTTTTCCTCCCATAATTTAATTCAAAAAGTGGAAATTATATATTACTCATATATTCTAGATCCATTACACATAAAGTGAAATATTTCAAGCATTTATTTGGGTATAATCTTGATGATTACGGCTTACAGCTCATGGAAATCAAAAATCCAGTATCTCAAAATATTAGAATAAAAAGTTTATAATACAGAAATGTTGCAGTGTCGCATTCCTAGTGTCAAGTCACTCCTGAACTAGAGGCAACATCAGAAGCGTCTTACCCGGGCTAAGGAGAAAGAGAACTAGACCAAAGTCCTCTTTTCAGATAAAAGTAAATTTTGCATTTCATTTGGAAATCAAGGTTCCAGAGTCTGGAGGAAGAGCGGAGAGGCACAGAATCCAAGTTGCTTGAAGTCCAGTGTGAAGTTTCCACAGTCAGTGATGATTTGGGGTGATATGTTGGTCCACTGTGTTTTCTCAAATCGAGAGTCAATGCAGCGTCTACCAGGAGATTTTAGAGCACTTCATGCTTCCATCTGCTGACGAGCTTTATGGAGATGCTGATTTCCTTTTCCAGCAGGACTTGGCACCTGCCCACAGTGCCAAAACTACTAGTAACTGGTTTGCTGACCATAGTATTACTGTGCTTGATTGGCCAGCCAACTGGCCTGACCTGAACCCCTTAAAGCCCTGATCAAATATTGAGTACATAAATGAACATACTATTCAGAAGGTCGACATTTCTGTATTATAATTTCTTTCTTTTAATATTTTGAGATACTGGATGTTTGAGTTCCATGAGCTGTAAGCATCAAGATTAAACCAAAAAAAGGCTTAAAATATGTCACTCCACGAGTAATTAATCTAGAATATGATCTAATCTAGAATATATATTTCATACAAAACGAAACTTTTCCACGATATTCTAATTTTTTGATATGCACCTGTATTTCTGTAAAGCTCCTTTATGACGCTGAATTGAATTGAATTAGTCAAATGCTAGCAAAAAAAGTTGTTTCCTCCTCAGACCATTGTTCATTCTTTATAAGATGTCATGAAAATACTTTTCGCTGCTTGATCGCTGGATGCATGGCCCTCATCTTACTAGTTCTTGCTTCCAGACCAGAAAAACCAATTACACGTTTTGCAATGTAATGTAGTGTTTGTTTTTTTTAAATGCACCATAAGCATGGCGGACTTACTTGACTGAGACAGTGTAGTGATGTGGCAGCAGCTGGCAGGACACATCCCCGATAGAGACCTTCACTTCCTCGACCCTGCGTCCCAGGTTCTTCCCCTGCACTGTGAGAAGAGTTCCCCCACTCAGTGGACCACGCAGAGGAGTAATCTGTTGGAAAACAAAACAGGAAGTGAAGGTTAGCAATACACTTTAACACATACAATAAGACAGAGCTGAAACTGCAGAAATCTAAATGGCTTAAAGTGAATCGTTTCATTTAGACAGTGACCGAAAAGAGTCATATTAAGAGTCACACATATTTTAAAAAAGTTTCACTCCCAAAGGAGTGAAACTTAATCCCACACAGCAATTTCTGTACTGAAACTGTTTTGTTACAATGGCTTAGGACTACATTTGCTATGATAGCTTTAACTTGCACTCAAGTCTCCATCAGTGAACAGTTGATAACTCATGTTAAAGCTATAATCAATTTCCTGGTTACACAACTGCACTTTTTGACCATATAGTTATGGAAGGTTCCCTTTTGAGTCTGGTTCCTCTCAAGGTTTCTTCCTCATGTTGATATAAATTTCAAATTTATATCCTGAATTTATATATTTCAGTGAAGCTGCTTTGTGACAATGTCCATTGTCAAAAGCGCTATACAAACAAAACTGAGCTGAATAGTGTATGCATGATTGCTGTATAAAAACCTATTGAGATATTAAGCATCATACTGTTTTTATATCCATTTTTAGTTACATGTAATATTGTGCAACATCCACTGGAAAGGTACGTTGATGTTATCATTGCATTTTCACAGCTATAAACTCAAAGCCACTTCCTGACTTTCTCTTAAAGGGTTAGGTTTAGGGTTAGGGTTTTGTCTTATAAAGTTAGTTTATAAGACAAAAATGCAGTTTGTTTTAGGAGAAACTACAAAAACCTTAGACTGTTACAAAGACTCCTTCCTTAAGTAAATAGCAAATACACGTCTCCTTGCAGAATGCGACACCATATTAATGACTACATTGCAAAAAAATTAATAAATAAGTAAATAAGGCATCTTAGCAGCTGAAAATATCTTGAATCATTTTTTAAAAACTTGTTTCAAACTTTAAAGTTTCTTATTCTATTGGTAAACTAGACTATTGAAAAACTATTGAAAAACGATCTGCCAACAGAACGAGACAATATCAAGCTTGAATTCGTCAAGATGTTATTAAGTACAATCTTATATTTGGTTTATTATAATGTTATGAAAGGAAATACTAACTAAATATGACTATATTCAAGGTATTTCCACTTGCTAAGATGCCACTTTATATAGTGTACACATTTTTCCTTGTTAAAGAACATCTGTTTATTATTATAATTATTATTATGGTATGATCACCATACAAATCCCCGTGAATTCGCCATTGCTACAGAAACGATAGGCTTAACATTTGAAAATTTACAGCTGAAACTTCTGCCCAATCAGATATGAGAATTCAACAGCGCTTTTCACTACTATTAATATTTCACTAGTTTTCCAGAGAGAGGTGGTGGTTATGTGTTACGTAGATTGTAGCTTTACAACGTCTCGGTTTCTGTCTGATGGCGCATGATGACCACAAAACCTTCGGGGAAGTGAAAGCGATTGTTATTATTTCATACTACATTTCACCAGTGTTGGAAATTTGGATAAAAGTGTTTAAGAAGAGCTTTGGTTTTTAAGAAGATTCTTTGTATTTATATTAATAGGTAGGTCTATTTATATAGGTCTTAATTTAACGCCTTTGTTGTTGTGACAGCTGTACAGTTGAATTTGTATTATATACAGTAGTTTACACCTACAGAACAATACCCATGTTGTAGATAGAGATTGGGTTCACAGTGCTAGAGTTTTATGCTAAGAATTGAATAAAAATGCAAAAAGGAAAAGAGGATAAAGAGAAAATGAAGAAGAATGGGAAAAAGTCATGTGCTACATCATGCACTGGAGAAAGAAAGTTCCTTCCTTTGTTTCTTGATCCGTTTACTTTCACAGCCCATTTGCAGCCTCTTTTTTCTTTCTTCCTCATCTACCGTCACGGCTTACACCCTCGCCATCACTCTACTAGCGTGTTTACACGTGTCACTAAAGTGAGTCTATTTTTAAAGGCCCTACAGCAAGGGGGGGGAAACGGGACTCGAATCGATTTCTAGTAGCCAGCGATTTACAGAGGAAAACATATGCAGTGCTCGATACACCCTGTGAAGGAAAACACCGGAAAGTTCGACAACTTTTTTTTTCTCCTTTTTTTCCCCCAGCTCACAGTGCATAAAAGCAAAATTGTCATTGTGAGCCATGGATGACAAGGTGGAAAGAATCCACTGCAGCATTTTTATGCAAGGAAAGAAAAACACCTCAGCTACACACACACACACACACACACACACACACACATACAGAGAGGTCTGCTAACACTCCCAGGCTGGTAATTATCGCTGTATGTCTAATGCGTCCCCAGAGCACTTCTCTCCAAC